>NC_080054.1:23477734-23727734 GCF_026212465.1 Amaranthus tricolor | reverse complement strand
TCGTCTCTAGATAAAACGACCTCAAACTAAGAAACACGTATATAAATAATTTGTATTAATTGAGCTCTACAATCCATATATGGGACACATGACATTGCTCTTGTTGACACCGCCTCATACAAGAAATTGTGTTTCTAAATTTTCATTGAAATAAGCATTTTAAATTGAGTAAAATATCTTTTTTTTTAATTACATGTTATTTTCCAATATAATTTAAATATTGACTATAATAGATTTACAGTAATGTATCATAATTCAAGCAAATAAAATAATAATAATAATAATAATAATAATAATAATAATAATAAAGTGTGAGCCTCTGAGGAGAATGGATATAAATTCATCCCATTTGCTTTCTCCACCTTCGGAGAGTTAGGTGAAGAACTCAGCTTATTGCTCGAATCTCTACCAACTACTTATAATTTAAATTTCTCCTTGTGAAATGAATTACCTTTTAAAATAATAATAATAATAATAATAATAATAATAATAATAATAATAATAGTAATAATAGAGACCCACTTAAGGCCCGCATAGAACCAATTTTTAGTCCTTTAATTTTGTAAATAAAGGGAACATTTGTGTCCAACCCATTAAAATCATGCCTGTTTAAAGCCCACATATTCAATGGTCGGATTCGGGCTCCTAATAAGCCTTTAGCCTGTTGTACAGCTCTTGTTATGACCCTAGACCTTTAATTAAATACCATATTTGTATTGAGTTGTATATATTTTCATCATATCATCATTCATTTTAATAAAGCAGAAGTAAAATGACAAATGTCGTGACCAGAATAATTTTGACAATTGGATAATTTTGATTGGGTGAGTTTGCTGACTAAGCAATTTTTATATAAATTGTATTATTTAACTGATACGTTAAATTAGAAAATCCAACAATCAATTTATAAATTTTTTAATGTTATATTAAATTGCTTCAATAGGATTACGATATATGATTAATTAGTCATTAAAAATTAATTAATACATATTTAAGAAAGGAAATTGAATTATTTAAATAATAGATTAAATATGAAAATTCAGCAATCAGTTTTTAATTTGATATTAAAATGCCTTAATAGGATTATAGTATATTATAAATTAGTCATTAACAATTTTAATATAAAAAATACATGATTCAATGTTAATTTGATTTTTTTAATTAACTGATTCAGTCAATGTTGCAATTTGATTTTTTTTGATTGATTGAACAAAAGTTAAACAACGCAAAATCAATTGTTAGTTATATTAAGTAATTGAATAGTATATTTCCAAACTAAAATTAAGTCATATATATATATATATATATATATATATATATATATATATATATATATATATATATATATATATATATATATATATATAATGGACTGAAAAAATGGTAACCATACTAATTTTTATTTTTATATTGAAATCATAAATGAATTAAATTTTATGACTATAAATTCTGCCACATATATTGGTTATAAAAATCACGAGTATCTGCCATATTGTAAATATCTTGTGAAAGAAGTGATATCTGCCTCGTTGACACATATTGGCGACTATTTTCGTAATCTCTTAGATAGAAATAATCTCACTGACATGATTTTGTGATAAGATTAACAAATTATTAAATAATTATGTAATATTTTGATTGATTGAATAAAAGATAAATAGCTCATTATCAGTTATTATATATAGTAAGTAATTATAATAGTTATTTTGTTTACGTAAAGTTCCTTTAATATTAGTATTTATACTCCCTCCATGCTCTAATGTTCTTCCAATTTGAAATATTCTACAGTTTAATTAATATTTTTGATACATATTTAGAAAATAAAATATATCCATGTGAGATCTTGTTAGATTTGTCTTAATGTATACTTTTTTTATTGTGTATTTTTTGTAACTTTTTATTATGTGTTATTTAGAGATATTGAGGTTTAAAATTTGCATTGAAAACTGTGCAAAAAACAAATAGAAAGAACAAAAAAAACGGAGGGAGTAGTAAATAGCTCAGAATCAATTTTACAGTTTTTAGCTTTATATCAGTTTTTATAGATATACTTTCATGAAAAAAAATATATGTGTGTCGTACTTGCATAATTATTCACATTATCTTATCTTCTTAAAATATGACATTGTTATTATATCGATTAAGACATTCCTATTAAAAATTTTAGCTTCAAAAATATAATGTATAATTACATGTATTTGTGTTTATAAAATTATAATAAAAATATAATGAATACGAGTTTTCGACTCCTCCTATACTTCTATTTTAGTTCACCCTTGCCTGGATATTAAGCACGATTCGATCTTCTAATTAATGAATTTGCATTAATCATTTGTTCCCTGAAATTAGAAAACAACAATACAGAAATGAAAACTTTTTAAGTATTAAATGCAAATATTTTTCCAAGGTATTCAGAAGTTAGTCAAAGTTGAAAAATCAGGTACCACTTTTTATAAAATATTTTTGATTTAATTCTTAGCCGTTCTTTTTCTTCAACCTACCTTATAATAAAAAACATATCATTCTATTATACTTTCTTTATTTTCATATGTTCTTCTTATTCACTTTTTGTGTAAATTTCAATGTAAACTTAAAAATCAAATAATTTTAATTGTGAGTTTTTAAAATATTCTAAAAAGTTGATATTTAGAAAATATATATTGAGACGAATTTATCAAGATCCCACGTAAATATGTTTTTTCATATAGATCGTTGGGAAATCATAGTCAAAGTTTGACACTAAAATTTATAAATTCTATTTGAAAAGAACATATGAAAACGCGAGTACTTAAACTTGATAGTGACATTTTCCCACGCTGTCATAATCAGTTGCAAGTAGTTCAAAGCAAACATAACATATATCCACTTATGTATGATAAAAAAAGGATTTATGAGGATAAGATATGATATCAAAACTGGTATAAATTCTTGAACAAGGCTCTTTGAATGTTGGAATATACAAATAAACAATTGAAATAATTAATAACTAATAATTAATTAACTTTATAGTACTATATCATGTAGTGGAATCATTCAATAATGAATATCTAAAGTAAGAAAGGTGTAACGTTTTGTCAAATGCTTAATGCCTATACATCCCACTCACGCAAGTAAAGCATTTCTCAGCAAACCAAAAAAATAATCCTACCCTTTTCTTGCGGCACCAACTTCCCTCCCAACCACCCTTAACATTGAAATTCATCAAAAAAAACCTAAAAAAAATTCTGTTTCCTTCTCTTTGTGTGTTCTCCTAACATGATCATAACCCAAAATCCAAAATCAAAGTGAAATAGTGAGGAAAAATCGACGTTTTAATGGCGAATTGGGGGATACCAAAGAACCCACAAATCATGAACTTAAAAGGGTTAGATGAGAATGATCTTGCAATGAGGATTATGCTATCGCAAAAACCGGGAAGTGATTTGATTCAAAATTGCGATTTGCCTCCCCCGACTAAAAAATTGTTATCAGGGTTATCGGAGAATGTAACAGTAATCAATTATCCGATGAACAGGAAATTACATTTTAAAGAGGATGATGATTATGATGACGGAGAGAAAAAATTGGGACTTCTAAAGGCATTGAGATTGTCTCAGACCCGAGCTCGAGAAGCAGAGGCTAAGTATGCTGAATTAAGTAAGGAAAAAGATGCAATTGCGATCGCTTTCGTGCATGATTCGATGCAGATTTTGGCGTACAGGCAGTTTGTTAGGTTGCTTGAGTTTCAAGTTTTACAGCTTCAGAAGAAACAGCAGCTGTTGCAGCGTGGGAAGATGAAGAAAGATGATGATGATGATGATGGGTTAACGTTGTTGATAACTATGGCTTTGTGTTTGGGAATAGCTGGTGTTGGATTGGCAATTGGTCGTAAATATTTTTCTTGTTAGATTTGATTTTTATTTTAATCTTTATTGTTGTAATTTAACTTGAGTTTATATTACTGATTTTAATGGGTTGTAAATTGATTGGTAAAATATAAATGCAAGTATTGCAACTTTTGTGTTTATGCAAGTGAATTGGATTGACAGACGGAATTGGAAGAAGGAGACGGATTTAGAGAAATATAATTTCTTTTGTTCAGATATCAATTTTAATAGGAAAGGATTTAGAGATATAAATTTCTTTGTTTAGACATTACCCAAAAAGAAAAAAAATTGAAAAAATTAATCCCTTAATTCTGTTACTAATCACGTCTCTCCAAATGGAGAAAAAATTAACAGAGAAAAAATACTGCTCGTGACAGTATGAAGGCACCCGTATAAACATTCTAATTAATTAAACGGTGATGTTCATAATTGGGTACTCTGACATTTTATGTATATGCAAATATGGGTTGGTAACGTGAGCGAAAGAATACTAGTCATTACTTGACCTAATACAAAGTTTAGGACACCAATAGATATTTGAAGTTTTATACACTGTCAATATCAGAAAAGTTTGTGACTTCTGGTAAAATCTATTAACATATGTAGCCTGGGTTGGATGGGTGTTAGAGATTAGAATAGTCAACTAAATGAGGAATATTCTAGAATTTCGAACACTCAAGAGATCAGTTCAATAGATATTCTACAGACTACAGATAATCCAAATAAGGAAGCGAGGGAGGGGATTAGGAGAAGGTTGAACTACAAATCGAGAGAAGGGCGAGAAAAATCACATATATGCAAGAAACCGGCCTCAGAAACTTATGTGATTCTGTGGCATACGATAATATGTTCAATAATGTAAGGAAAGCTATGCAAGGATATATATACATATGTATAGTTTTAATATAGGTGCACTTGAGGAACTGTAACCTACATATGTACAATGTGTGGTTCAGCTAAGCAAAGCTATTTACAGTTCATAATTAACGTCCTCAAATGGTAAAGAAAGAGATAATACGGACCTATGTGATCCCATGATGAATGGCTCGCAAATGGTTATAACACTCATCACTATCAACGAAGGACTCCAAGCAAACCCAGCACAGGTGATTTCCGCATTTACATTCGACATGGTTGCACCCCTCTGCCTTCTCGATGGTATGGCCACACAAAGGACATTTCTTGACGAACTCTTCCTTCCCTCTACACCATTCTTCTAAAGATGAATCTGGATCGTCTTTGAATTCTTTGTACTTCTCACATGACAAGTAAGGGTGATATTCCAAATGGCATTTAGTACAAGTTTCCGCGTAGCAAGCACCACAGACAAAAGGCTCCCCTGATTCATTGGGACCTGACACCTTATAAACAGATGGGCAATCGGGTGAAGGACAGAAGGCAACCTTACCACCGCTACAACTCACAAATGCTTGTACCGACGCCATAAAAAGCTCATCCAACTTTTCACAAGATAATAAAGATCTTAAGTCAACTAGCCAAAAAGGAACTCCACAGCCTTCCCGAGCACAGCAAATAGGAAAACCATCTTTGTTTTTTATTGCAGACTCGCACTGGTCTACTAAACATGAGCTGCAGAACACATGCCTGCAGCTTTCGAGCTGATATGCCTCCTCCACTTCACACAAACAAATCGGACAGGCCATTTCACTCGCAACATTAGCATCCTTCAAACTACCACTTGCTAGTGCTATCTCATCAACAATCTCCTCCACCTTTTGTTTTGCCTCTTTAGTACCATTGATATAAATGATATGACGACGTGTATTAAGAGTGAACTCAGCTTCTGGAACCTTCTCCTTCAACACCTGCAGATCTGGACCACACCTCTTAACAACTTCCTTCATCAGGTCATTAGGCCGTTCAGCACCACGTAAATGAATCTCCAAATATTTATTTTTATGGAGGTCAAGAAGGCGATGCACAAACTGCTCTTCTGCCACAACAATCTTAGTAGTAGGCCCACACATTCTTACACTAAAGGTCTTCCTATCATAATAGACGTGAACTCCCATTCCTTGCTGAATGTTCTTCATCAGTAAAATACCATCTCTAGAGCCCAACAATTGTAGAACAGCTGGAGTAAGACTAGCATGAGTCACTGTCTTTCCTTTCATCAGCTCTTCCAGAGGCCTTCTCAGCTCAGCAACAACTTTAGTAGCTGGGGCTGATATCTTCACTCGATAAGAGCCATTAGCATTCCTGTCTAAAGTGCATTCAACACCTGAAACGTAGTAGCCAATAACTGTAAGCTCTAAGTTCAGGGGCATACCGCAAATTACAAGGACAGAAGCTTCCAGCAAAGAATTAAATGAATGAAAGGAATGAATACCCAACCCGACAACCTACACACACACACACACACTAGCACATGCACACTTTATAATGGACAAGATTACAGCTACATTAAGACAGACTATCAAATGACAGAAAAAGACTGAAATGACTCCCACATAAAACTGAAAGTTAAATGTGTCCCGCTCATATTGCACAATAAAATATTGTAAGGGTGAAATGAAATATTTTTGCCAGATTATTTCATCACTGAGCTTTACAAAAAAGGCTGAACGTATTACACAAAAACTAGATGAATGTTGAATGTTCTATAAAGCTATCACATCTAAGCTATCATTCTAAACTGCCAACAAAGCATCCAGACCATCAAGTCTATTTGTTAAGATCGGTTTTAGATTATTCCAAACTTGTACTTTTGAAAGAGAACAAAGCCAACATAATATATAAGTCAAAGAAAAGCATTATCAATGCTATATTAAGATGGAAAGAAGTTTCCCAGAAACGAAAAAAACTACAAACTTCAAACCTAACCAATTAATCAAGAGAAAAGTAAGCAGGAAACAGATGAAACGACATCATAGTCAGCTCTTAGTGAGGTAAGAAATGACAACAAAACTGCTAGAGAAAATTTAAGATGAAAATGACAGTTTTTTCAAGTGAAAAGACTTAAGACTTTGAATAGAACCAACAGTTCGAATACACCGTGAAATCATTCCAAAACATGGCGAGAGTTTGATGTCCCATATAACTACAGATCCATTCCACTACCTCAACAAAGAGTGAAGTGACTATGCATAATAGTCATCCGTAGAGTCAAAGTGGGGGTATCTTTTCAAGAGATGCGAGAAATGGTGTATTCAAACATATCTTTTTGGACTCGTCATATCAAGATTAACTTTAATAGGTGGCTCAAACATACAAAAAGAACGCTTTTCAAAATTTGACCCAAGCGAGATACAACAAACGCATCACGAGACACTCCAAACCCCAGTAGGCTAGGCGTATGCGCACAATCACATCCTGCTCGCTTTTCAAAGAAATGTCGGCGAGAGAGAGAGAGAAAGATGAACCAAAGTAGAGTAGACAAAAAAATTAAGATTTCTACAAAAGTAAATGTTCCTTGTGCATTAGAATTTCATAATCAAGAAACACCTCTTATTAAATTAAATTGAATAAAATATCTTTAGTTTCAAAAAAAATCAAAATCCCCAACTTCAAGAAACCCTAATGCCTAATAGCCTACTCCCTCTAAATCCGTTGCATTGCCCCCTTCTCACTTCTTTTGCGAGAGCTTTTCTAAAAAGTGGGTACAAAGAGGCCTAATTTGAAAGTTGGGTTACAGTAGTTGAGAAGAAAATGTTTATTTAGGGTGAGAATTTCTGCTTCTATAATAAAAATTAAAATTTGAAAACTAATTTAAGAATGCCTGAAAATAATCACAAAACATGAGAAAAAAACGAAGATGAGCAGAAACAAGAACAAAAATGTAAGTACACAGACCAACTGAAACAGTGAAGAGCATTACCCAATGCAACATGGAAGGAAAAGGTCAAGGCAAAATATACACAGATAAGTAAATGAAAGGTCTATAAATCCACCAACCTCTTTGACGGTTGAATCTGGCGACCAATGAATCAAGTTCTGTCTTAATTATGAAGTATACATAGGAAGAACAACATATAGAAGTGTGAAATAATCGCACGCATTGTATTTTCTGCCATGAACGAAAACCAGATAAAGCCTTTCCTTCAATCTGCTCTAATGCTTTTGCAGCCTCCAAATGTAACCTTCCATCAAAAGTAATCAAGGCTTTCATATAGCTATTCTTAGGCTCAGGAGGAAAGACCTGAACTCTGCAGAAATTAATTTGTGGACTTCCTTTCGGCATGAAAACAGATATCTCTTTAAAAAGCACTTCTTCACAGGCATGGGTTGTTTGATCTTCCACAGCATCTCCCCTAAACAAAAAGAAGTCCAAAATTCTCCTATCTGTAGCACTCCTTAATACCCGCAAAATTTCAGCTTCAGAAACTTCCTTATCAATTCCACTTATCAATAGAGAATCAGAATGTCTAGTACTAGGTACACAACGAATAAATCTTTCCCCAATCTGCAAATTAGAGAACTGTGAAACCAATAAGTCAACATCAGGTACCTCACATTTAAGAATACCAAAGCCTTTACTTATCCTACGTGGCCACAACAATTTCGCTTTGACAGCAGGAAACGAAAAGGCTCGGTCTACTCCAAAGGTTGCTCTCGAAAGATTCACTGTAAGCAAAGAACCATTAAACTTGATGTTGTTCAGCTCAGTTGCCTTTTGGGCAGCATCAGGAGTCAGAAATGTAATACTTCCCCACTTCTCTCTCTCTTCCGTTTCTTTACCATGAGTTGCACATTTGTGGACAGCACAAATTCCTGAGGAGTGACTTTCAATAAGCAATATAAGCTCCTTGTCATCAACAGCATTAACATTGCGATAGAACACATCAATAGTCAAACATCTCTTGTCAAGCTCCAGATGCTTAATTTCAGCTCCAGACCCAAACAGAGCAACAGGTGGGGACATACCAGGACCCCCTGTATACAAGCATCTCTCCATGCATTCATTCTGTAAAGATCTTTTTTCAAAACTCAAAGCATCATTGACATCCTTTAAAACCTTTCCAATGTCATCTGAAGAAGTATACAACTGAATTTCATCCTTATCACAGTCAACTTTGATGCATATTCTTTCATCCGCACATATTGATCTCAGTCGTGACACAAGACAATTTAAACCATTATTATACCTGCCACAAAACTTCTTGAGGAGAGTTCTGCCAAAACCAGATAATGTTGTCTCCTGTAACTTCTGATTTTCCAATCCAGATATATCAAATGGTGGAGGAGGAACAAGAGACAATAAAAACTCATAATCAAATACAGTCACACATGTCAAGTATAGACAAGAAATTGACACTAATTCACTAAAAACAACCCACTCAGGTTTATGATTAAACATCAGCAGAGAACAGGCGGGATGAAACTGAACATATTTCCCAGATAATGCCACTTTATAGCCAATTTGATCACTACCAGAATAAACAGCCACATTTTCCGAAAGACAAGCAAGAATTGTCTTCTTGAGATTCCTATCATGCTCCGTGACACGCTCAGGTGTCCAACTCCAGAAACTTGGTACAATGATACTAAGTTCACTTTCGAAACAGCTCTCCCATTCACATATGGTGTCATGGCATCGTTGCATCGCTTTGGCATTAATGCTTCTCTCCCAGCACCACATGTTCCTACTCTTTCCCCTTGGAACATTCTCCCATGCCTTGTAAACAGACATCAAAGTAAAGAGATCACCGTCTGGATGACAGAAGGATACCTTCTGACGATCAGACTTTAGCTTATCTGCAAGTTTGCCAACTCGACAAAATATACTATTCGCATTTGCCATAACAGCCGCAAGAACAAGACCTTCTTTTCCCAAATGCAAACTATAGCAATCAAGAATTAGTTTACCCAAACGAGGCTCAATACCTAGTTTAATAAGAGTATGACCAAGGTCAGTCAATACAAAAGTACCATTTTCTGAAGCTACAGCTCCCAACTGCACTAGATTCCTGATAGCAATATCAATTGCTTGACTTGACGGAGCATCGACGAAGTCAAACTCACAAATGTTTGCTATGCCCAGAGAAATAATTTTCAAAATAGCAACACCCAGTTGAACTCTGCGTATTTCAGGTTCTTGCTGGGAAGCCATTGAAGTAAAATCATCTTGTGAGTAGAGCCGATAACAGCATCCTGGTTCTGTTCTCCCAGCACGACCAGCACGTTGATTAGCAGAACTCTTGCTGATCCAGCATACTCTTAACACATTCATGCCAGAACCAGGTTCAAACTGACTTTCCTTCGCCAAGCCAGAGTCAACCACAAACTTGACCCCTGGTATTGTCAAGGATGTTTCCGCAACATTAGTTGCAAATATGATTTTTCTTCTACCAGGGTAGTCCTGGAACACCAGTGCCTGCTGTTCATATGAAAGCCTCCCATGTAATGCTAAAGGAACCGCGTTAAAAAGATCCAACATGTCACAAGCCCCTTCAACATCCACAGGAGATGTCAAAAATGCAAGAATGGTTCCATCTTTCTCAGTTCTATGGATCTCAGTAACAACTCTTACGACGTCAGATACATAAGGAGCTAAGTTGCCAGAAGATGCAGTGACAGATTGGGGAGTACTTTCGGCTAAACATGGGACATACTTCACATCAACCGGAAAATTTCTGCCAAGCACTGAAAACATTCCGCATCCAAAAAAATAATCTGAAAGTTGCTTGGCATCTGCTGTTGCAGACATAATAATAAGCCTCAAATTAGGCCTCAGAGGAAGCAATTTTTTAAGCATTGCCAAAAGTAGGTCTGTGTTTAGTGTTCTCTCATGAGCTTCATCGACAATAATACAAGAAACACCATGCAACTCCCTGTCCTTCATACAGTACTGTAATAAACAGTGATCTGTCATATATGTTACTTCAGCATTGAATTGTTGGACTGACGAAAAAGACCGCCAACAGCTAACTGCACCTTTTTCATAGCACCCATCACTCTCTTCTAATACTCTGTGTACAAGTGAAGAGACTGCAATTTTTCTTGGTTGTGTGCATATCAGACATCCAGAATTAACAAGACCCGAATCAGCCAAAAACTGTACTAATTGAGTACTCTTTCCTGATCCAGTTTCTCCAATCAATACCATAATCTGCAGAAGTAAAACAAAAGGTCAATAAAATATGGTAGAGCAATAGTGGGATGTGCCAAAATGCCAGTTGTAACAGTCCAGCAAAAATTGAGACATTATTGAGCACAAGCACATTTCAAACATCATCCAAGATGAAGGCCTGTTATAAGGTTTTGGGATGATCAGGCACAATGAGAGGCACGATGATGAACCCTTGGCCAACATGAGGCATGATCAAGATTCAAGGGCCTTCAGATTCTTCAATAATTTATTATTTCAACTACAAAATTGTTCAATATTAAATCAAAAATTATTTACAAGTCAAATGATAACAATTCTCGTGCATCCTTTGTTGTGAACAAATAGTTGCAAAAAGGTGCATATAATGACATTATAACAAGTGCTCATCTGATAACGTAATGCAACTATTCAAAAACCACAATCAGAAATACAATTAACAGATCTCACATGATCCAAGCAGCAGACCATTTTAAAATTAGCTCCACAATGTTGGAAATCATTCTAATATATTTCCTTTTTGCTGTTAGTTAAAAGTATCAAATAAATAGCATATCACCCTAAGCAAAACAAGACCACACAACTAGGACTCTATTTTACCTCAACTACTCATCCTTGTTTTGAAAAGCACATCTGAAGCGTGCCTAGGTGTGAGGCGCACCAAGGCAAGCTCCATATCGCCTCCAAGAGTCAAGGCGCAGCGCATATCAAGAGGCGTGCCTTTCTTGCTTTTCTCGCTTCCTTCGCCTCTCACGCCACTTGTATACGTAATCTGACCAAAAACTTGATTTATTCTTCAAGTATAGTTGTTTAATGAGGGTGGAAGACAAAAACCCCTAATCTCGCCTCTTCCTTCTCTGAACCTTTGTTGAGTCTGAACTACTTCCACTCACCAACAATTGTCGCAACCTCCAGGTATATACTCTACTTCTCTTCTCTTTTCTTATTCTCTTTTTTTTCTTCTTCTTATTCTCTGTTTATATTGAATTGCATTTTCTTTTTTTCTTCCTTATTTAATATATATTTTATCTTCAATCTAGATTGTTGTTTCTTTTTTTTTTTCCTTCTTTAATATTTTTTGTTCTTATAACTACTTTACAAGTGAGCATGAGTATGAGTACTTTGTTTTTTAATAGTAATATTGATGGCCAAATTAGATAGTATTAAATACTTGCTTCCTTCCTTAATTGATAAGCTTAATTTACTTGTTACTTTTTTATGATATAATTATTTGATTGATGAGCTCAATTTTGATATAAATTGATGTGCTCAATCAAATTTGATTACATGCTTAATTTTATATGTTTGTGCTATCATTTAATTGTCGACTTATCAAGTTACCGTATACGTTATTATAGTAAGAAATTCATGGTGTTTTAAGTATTAAATATGTTTTTAAATTGATTTTAGAGTTTTTTAGCGAAACTTTGAGCCTCGCATACAAAATGTTTGTGCCTTCGTTTTGCGCCTCTTAAAATGAAACTACTCATTTGAATAGCGTATGGACGCCTTCGCATTTCATTTTGAGCCAAAAATGGAACTTTTTCATCGATAGTCAAGTTAAACACATACAAATGACCCTAAAAAATTTTGAAGTGCAATCAAGCTAATATTGATCATAACTATGCTGTTAGACAGAAAAAGGAAAAGACAGGGATAAAAGAATTTTACAACAGCACAAAATCAAGTCAAGTGCCCATGCCAAATGCTACAAACTCTTCCACTACCTTGGAATTCCTTTCTTCTATTTTCGCCCAAGCCAACCTCATCTTTGGGAAAGTTGAAGCATTATAGTAAATGTTATTCTAACTTCAACTCCCATTCCTTACCATGTTTCTTTATCTACTTATCTAGTTCTCCTTGTCAATCAACTACAGTACGCTATGAGTGACCACGACCAACACCCAACAATAGAGTTCTATAAGAGAGTTTCCAGGTGGAACTTGGATGTCCTTTCTGAATTGGTTTTTAGAGATAAAAGTATTTTTGTTTTTAGATACCACATTCACGAATATAGGATACCAAGTAGTCTTGACTCATCTGCCATCTAAGCAAAAGTGCAAAGGATTCCTTCCCTAAAGATTTTAAGTACAAATCTTTGCCAAACACACCTCTACTAGATTGTGTCTCTTAGAAGGAAGAACTATCAATCCTCTACAAGATATATGGAAAACTCCACACTGTTCTAAGTATTTAATCCCACAAAAGATTTTTATTAACAGTAGGTAGATTAGGTAATATAAATGACCAACTGAAAGAATATGAAGATTGAATAATTTCAAATGCAGCATCATTTTTTCACAATTTACGAACTCAATAGCACTTCAGATACATGCACTCTTCTCTTCCACTTTAAGACACAACATTCAATAAAATCTCATTAAGAAAACATCAGTCTCAATCAGCAAAAGCAGTTCAAAAATACTAAAATTCAGTTTACTCACCAAGCAAATCATTTTTACTAAACAAAAACCAATCTTATCTTAACCAACAAAAGTCAGTGAAATTAATTTCAATTCACTCCGGGAAAAGGGCTTTACTCACAATCCTACAATTCCCGCCATAATTTGCTGTTAAAAATCTAAAAGACAAAAATGCCCATGAACGTAAACTAAGACTATTTTAGTTATTTGACAGGCCGCAAATTCATCTTGGTAACTTAGCAAACCAAAATATTCCAAAAAAAATTAGAACTAAAAATGAATCAATAATACGTAAGATCAGTTGAAAAATCACCTGCTCATAACTAATATGCTGAAGAATTTCCGTCCGATAGGCGTAAATTGGGAGACCGTCGGCGAGGCGGCGACATTCCCTCATCATCACATGATAAATTCTCGGCCAATCGAACTCATCATCATGGAAACGGAAAGGCAAAACCCTATCATGCTCGTTCTCTTCTTTCTTATCAATGTAATCAATTAAACAGCGAATTCCGTTTCTAAATTCTTGAATTCGCTTGAAGATCAACTCTTTTTCACTTCTTAACCCTAACTTTTTCTTTTTCAGCTCTTCAAACTGCTGAACAGGTTGAAACTTTCTCGTAGCAACAGAATTTCCCTCAATTTCTTTATCCAAACTCTGCAATTTCTTCTCCCACTTTTTCACCAACTCACTACATTCTAACTCTTTAAGTTTCGACACAAACAGCGGTTGCAACCTTTCGTAAAGCTCATCACCATCGGAACTCACATAAACGTTTCGCACAAGAATGGGAGTGAAAGAGTGCTGTTGAGAAAGAAATCCTTCCCATAATTTAACAACAGCATCACGAACAGAGCTCCATTGAATATAGTAAAGATGAATTTCAGTAGGTTTATAACCTTCAAAAACAAATTTATACGGCCGGATTTTGCTGTATTTGGAAAGTAATCCATCAACAACACCAGCTTTTCTATAGTCTGATGAAGTAAGGTCTGTTTGAGGACGAAGCTTGATGATGAAGTTAGGTTGAAGACAATGGTGTTTTCCCGGAGGTTCCGGTGGTTTCCGTCGGAAAATATCCGACGAAAAGTTAGGGTTACGGCAAGAAGACGGCGAAAATTTAGGGTCACGACAAGAAGACGACGGAACATTAACTTGATTTTGAAGAGTAGACTGATTTACGCTAGCCATGGAATAAGCAAGGAGAGAGAAACCTTTTTAATGGGAATTTAGAAAAAAGCATCAAAATAAAAAGGGAAGAGGAAGGGGTTTAAGAACATTAGAGAGAGAAAGTAAGGATTAAAAAATAAACAATCCAACAAATATATATTAGATCAGTAAAAAAAATTGTTTGTGTGCCAGCGAAGTACCGGTGAGACAAGTTACCAAGCACCTAGTCGTATACTCCTATGTTGTAGGGTTTAGTTGTGACGGTCCACTTTTTTTTTTTTTTTTTTTTTTTTTTCTCATGTTCGTTTTTCCACTTGATGATGTGCCCGTCTGTTTGTTTCTCATGCGACGGACTAGGGAGTAGGGATGTAGAGGATGAACTTTGTTGGATTTTTCTCTTATGAAATACTTGCAACATTTTGATTATGTATATTATTTATCATTTAATTTTAATTTATATATAGCGGTTAGTGTGTAAGTAAAAATATAATCACGTAGAATCTTGTTTGAATCGTCTAATTACGTACTTTTATAATATTAACTTTTTATAATTTTAAATGTGTATAATTTAACATATAAATCAGCAAAATAACAAATATAATGAAACGAAGAAAGTATAATTTAAACAATAATTCTTTATAAACCGTCTAGTCGTGAGACGGTCTCAATTGGAATATCTATTATTTTTTAAAATATCATTTCCTTTTAATTTAAAGACTTTTTCCTATTTCATTTGGGCACGTTTGTCAATCATATATTGAAGTCTTGATATCTCTGATAATGCATAACTAAAAATTGTAACAAATTGATATTAATAATACTTGCGTTGATACGAATCAAACAAAATCACACTTAGCTATGTTTTAACTTATAGATGAAGAATAAAAAACTAATTAAGAGTGATATGTAAATAGTGTATAAAAACTAAAAAAGACAACGTCACTGAAACGGAGGGAGTACTATTTAATAATTTTGCTGTAAAATGACAAATGGTAACTCATGAGAGCTTTGTCAATTGTCATTATCTTAGTGGTTAACATATTATTATCTGTCAATTAATTAAATAATTAATTGCCCAAATCAACATATCATTTTAAGCATATTTTTTTTAAAAAAAAAAGAGTTAGTTATTGTAAAGATGTTATGACAACAAACTATTTGACCTAAACAATAAACTCTGATCTAGAAAATAATTGACAATTTAACACACATTATTGTCATAAATAGGGATTTATTTTAAGAATTTATTTTAAATATTGTACAGATTTCATAGTAGGAGTATATAATGTTATCAAAATCATACATTATAAGAGTATTAAAAAGCTTGAAAAATGTATAATGATAACTATAGAAAAATAACACATAATGACTTATTAGAGTTTTACCAAATAAAAAAAATTAAAAGTAACACATGACCACTTCTTAGAGTTTTTGCCAAATAGAAGTGTTAATTTGATAGGAATATAATTAATTTCATGGCAATTTATTTTCCTAAATAAATTTATAGTTAAATTAGGTAAGTAAATATTATTATATTAATTCTTTATATCTAAATAAGAATCTTAAATAAATTACTTTTTAAAAAAAACATAATTTACACGTAAGTAAGGATTTATTTTTGAAAAATATTAAGTACTAATTTAAATTATCATCATAATCATAAATCATACAAGTCAATAAAAAAACTGAAAAATTTTACTTGTTAGTCTTATAGAGTCCGTTAGATGGAAGGATTACATTGGTTGAGTCGTTGGCTTATGTGTCAGATAAAATTAATCAAATTGTCATTCTTAGACTATATTTGAATAACAAATTAGAAGAGAAAAGAAAATAAGGAGAAGGAAAGGAAGGAAAAGGAATGGGAGAAAAGAAAGAGTAAAAACTAGATTGTTTGTATAGGAAGGAAAGGAATATCATTTTCCTTATAAATCTTTCCTCTTACGAAGAGATTTGGATGTTTAACAAAATGAGGGGAGTTAATCCCTCCAAATCTTTTCTCTCCAAATCCTCTCTCTCCCTTTTTGCTATCAAAACAAGGGAATTTTCATCCCTCTAAATCCTTTTCTTTCCTTTCCCTCTATTTCTCTCTAATCAAACAGGATCTTAGACTTTTTAAAAATTAACTAAAATGAGTAATTTAACAAATGACAGTAAATTAAGAAGCATATACAATTTATTAGATTAAGGAAAGGAAGGTGAATAATTATTGCGAGTAATTAATCGTGTACTTTGCAAATGTCGTAATTGATTATTTTTAAATACTTCAAATTGTATCCTTTTATTGGAGTTTTTTAGAATATGATTAATAATAAAATAATCATACAATCAAAATTTAACTTACAAGACAATCTATGTTTAAGGTTATCTGTAAATTATTTAAGTTTATCACAAAAAAAAAAAAAAAAAAAAAACAATATCATGTTACCATATCTTAACAATAATTATTTGATCTTTAGTATATATAGTTAGACATATTAGCATATTTTTAACTGCTATATAGACATTTAACAAAAAAGATTTAAATATTACCACATTACTTAATACGTTGGTTTAGTTATATAACAAGTTCATAACTAATTATGAGGTAATTTTATATTTTACATTTAAAATACCATACATTAAAGATTAGTGTATACAATTTCCAACTTTAATATATGAATCAATAGTCTAATATATCCATGCATTGTAAGGTCATATATATTAGTATCATATATTTATATATGTCGATGCTAAAAAATTGTGCATAGCACGAGTTTCTACACTAGTATAATATAATTATCGCTACAATTTCTCTCTTTTCTCGACTTACTTTATATTGATAAAAAGTGTTTTCTCCGTTTTTTGTCTGCACAGTTATTCTTATTTGATAGTTCGTTATTACTTGCACCCTTTCGCATTATGTAAAAAAATTACTTTGTTACCTACTCAATTTTATGTGATCCACCATATTTATATGATACTAGTATAGAAACTTGTGCAATATATGAATTTTTGAGTATGAAATATATAAAAATATAATCCAAAGAATAATGCAAGTACATATTTTTAAAAGAAAAGATTAAATACTCATTTTTTTTAATTATTTATCGAATAGATCACTTTTTTATTTAACTAAATATATCAAATTCTAGGTTAGTTGTAAAAAATTGTTATAATAAATTATATAAATACTTTACCTAATTTAGCTCTAATTATAAAAATAATCAAATTCTAAAGGAAAATTATCAATGGTATCCCTGAGTTTTGGCACTTTATCAATAGTACCCCTAAATTTTTTTAATTATTAATGGTACTTGCGTACTATTGAGCGTTTTACAACCGTAATCTTTTTAAACTTTTTTCGTCCAAAATTGTTCAAAACCGTTAACTTTTTTTCTTTTCGTTTTATTTTTCAATTCAAAACATAAAAGAAAGTTAACGGTTTTGAACGATTTTTGTCTAAAAAAGTTAAAAAGGGTTACGGTATGAGGGTACCATTAATAACAAAAAAAACTTAAGGGTACCATTGATAAAGTGTCAAAACTCATGGGTACCATTGATAATTTCCCCATTTTAATTTAGGTAAATATTGTCAATTTGTCATGTAATCATCTATTATTCACTAAAATAATTCTATTTGTCAAGACTCTTTTCCAGCATTTTTATTAGTATGTATATTTATGGAATATATCAATTTTTAATTCAATTAAATATATCAAATTTTAAGTTAGATATATAAAATTGCTATAATAAATTATATAAATTCTTTACCTAATTTAGCTCTAATTTTAAAAATAATCAAATTCTAAAAGTAGCTAAATATTATCATGTAATCAATTATCATCCACTAAAATAATTTCATTTGTCAAGGCTCCTAAAGGATAACATTTGTCATTTTCCAGCATTTTATAAATATATATGATTTATAAATATGTATGATGTATGATTTTATAAATTTGTATGATTCTAGGTTAGATATATAAAATGGCTATAATAAATTATATAAATACTTTATCTAATTTAGCTTTATTTTTAAAAATAATCAAATTCTAAATTAGGTTAATATTATCATGTAATTAATTATCATCCACTAAAATAATTTTATTTGTCAAGGCTCCTAAAGACTATATTTTTCATTTTTCAGCATTTTTATAAATATGAATGATATAATATTATATAATCTTTAAACAAGCGCAACATTGATATTTTCTCCACTCTTATACAAAAGTACAAAACTAAGGTGAGGACAATATTGATAGTTACATAACTACTCCTTGTGTTCCTTTAAAGGAGTTTTCATAAATAAATGTGAACAAAATTAAGAAAAATAAAATCTTTTTAGTTGGTAGATATATTGTTTTATTGAATAATAAATTTAAGGGAAATTATCAATGGTACCCTCGTATTTTTACACTTTATTATTGGTACTCCTATATTTTTTCGATTATCAATGGTACCCCCAACATTTAATACAAATTACAACCATGATTACTTTTTCTTCCCTTATTTTTTCTACATAGAAGAAAACCTCTAATTCACATCATTATAATTTTAATCGAATGAGTTGGTAATAAGGCAAAAAATCTTATTTTTGAATTTCGTTCATTTTATTTTACTTATTACTTATTAGTTGAAATATGATGTGTTAGATAGATGTGTATATTCTTCTTTTTTATGTATGTACATTTAATATTTTTTTTCTTGGTAGGAATAAACTTTATTCTTATGAAAGAATCTAGCTATTTAATAATTATTGAATACAATATGATTGGTATATCCTAAATATTTTTCCTTACAACGTTTAGATTTCATATACAAAGCGTTTAACTATTTAAATTTATAATATTAACTATTTGATCATGCATGCTTACACAGTATTAATTTTTTTAATGTGCAAAATTAATGATTAATTAATATTTTAAAAAAAGTTTAATAAAAGATAACCTAAAATTCACATTATTTTAACTTAAATCAAACAAGAAAAATCTTATTTATAAATTTTATTTATTAAATTTATTTTACTACTTAATTTGGATATGATGTTTTAGATCGCATTAGATATTGTGAAATTCATTTGTATAGCAAGGTGTCGTATAAATCCTCTTTCTATTGTATGTAATAATATTTTTTTGTAGTTAAAGCTAAAGCAAATAATCCCTTTTAAGTTTAAACAACCCTTAGATTAGTTAAAAATATTTGCATATATATTTATCGATAATACATTGAAACAAATTTTTATCATGTGCTCATTACACCACTTTTAATTATCGATATTCCATGGGAACCATATGAGGGGATACGTCAATAACCATAGATGTCAATGCTTTAAATCTTTTTTCATTATGTGTTTTATTCACATTAATTTAATTCTTACTATAAAAGAATGGCCTTATTTATATAATAACAATTTTCTTATAAATAAAATAGATTTTTTTTTTAACTTAATCAATTTTACCACACTTTTCTTTAAGTTTGGTAGTAGAATTATGAACACCCAACTTGCAAAAAGTCTATTTCAAAAGTATAACAAATTTTGTACGTATATTAGCTGTCTGATCTTTTAACGTTATATATAGAAAATTAATGATTTTATTTTTAAGATTTTCTTTAAAGAATTGTCTATCAACTTCTAGTAATATTTATTTTTAAAAATTTTGAATTACCATTTCGATTTTAAGATTGCCTATTAGTTTGAAACACATATCTGTGTGTGTGTTTTACCTTCACAATAAGTACATTTTAGATTCTTCTTTTATGATTCTCTTTCAGATTATTTCTTTTCTATTTTATGCATAAGCTTTTTCAAATTTAGAAAGAGAATCTTGATTAAAGAGATCATTCTTTCTTTATCAAGACGTCATTAATACCTGCTAAAAACTGGTTGATCGCTTTCTTTACAAGATTTTATTTTTGCAAATAATCTTTAATAGGAAGTTTGAATATATTATGTTTATTGTTTGGAATAATTACCTAGAATCATTTAATCTTTTCATGATTTTTCTGTAATAATCTCACTTATTAATTAACTATGAATAATATTAATTTTAAGGGATATTTTTTGATCGTAAGATCATAAAATCGTAGATTAGAATCGAAATTCTGATAACTACGTGTTTGAGATATATTAAGTATGTATTTGCCTATGTAAAATAAGTATTTGAGGTATGTTAAGTTTTTGTTTGAGATATATCAAATTAGGTGTTTGAGGTTTAGAAGAATCAGATAATTAAAAACACTAACTTGAATATATATATATATATATATATACTAAAATCCTACCAAATAAGCCTATAATTAAACTATATTTTTTAATTTTTTTATTTTTTAAAAAAATTATAATGGACCGGCTCATTAGAGTTCAAATTTCAATCCTTACATTACACTTCGACAATTCACCTAATCCCAATTGAGAAGGGTCTGGCAAATTTCCCTCCCCCGTCTTATCAAAATTTCCCACCATTCTCCTTCCTCGCCAATTTACGTTTCAGGCTAACTTCTCTCTTATCTGCATTTTCTCCATTGTTAGCGATATCGAGGTTGAAAGCTTCTTGCTCTACGAAATTGTGGACATCTCACATGCTCTCAGGTCATTCTTATTTCATCGCCTTTTTCGATCATGTTTTCTCAATTCTATGATTAATATTTTATTTTCCTTGTATTTAATGGTCAAATACTATACATTATCTTGTTTACTTCCGAATTTTGGATTTTCGGGATCCTTTTGGCGCCTTCTGTTTTAATTGAATTCTGAGGAAGTGTTTCAAAATTCTATACTACAGTCTACAGTTGATAATTGAACAAGCAAGTGGAGAATTCTATTTGTTGTTCTTTATTTTTATTTTTTTTTATGAATATGGAGTTTATCATTTGTTTTTGTAATTATTTCGTTTGTTTGTTCGAGTAAAAATTGCAACTCTAGGTTTAATTTGATGCGTGTTCGACGAAATTTTGAATTTAAGGGAGTGATTGGTGTATTTTGGTGTCAGAATTTGCTGTCCCATTTTGTTGCATAGAATTACTAGTTTTACTTTGATCATTGGTGGTTCCATGTTTAGATTTGAGTACATGTGAATTGTCTATGTCCCACATGGCGATTTATCAATCCAAAACGAACATATATTGTAAATTGTACTCCATATTGTAACATTGTGCTATTCAAAAAAAAAAAAACTCAGACAATTGCATGTATGGTCGGGTCTTGTCAATAATTCATCCTATTTTATCATTTTAAGAAATGAAGCAAATTGTTCCTTCCAAATTAGCTGTACTAGCAAGATCATTGTGCTCATTGTTATCCTTTTTATTGCATCTTTCTTGTTTACAAGCAATCAAGAAGATTCTATGCTCAATCCAGTGTTAGCAATTTGCATATCATCTTCACTCTCGT
This sequence comes from Amaranthus tricolor, assembly GCF_026212465.1. Classification (NCBI taxonomy): domain Eukaryota; kingdom Viridiplantae; phylum Streptophyta; class Magnoliopsida; order Caryophyllales; family Amaranthaceae; genus Amaranthus; species Amaranthus tricolor. Next base: position 23,705,842 of record NC_080054.1, on the reverse strand, counting down.
CATTCTGTGCAACAGAAACCATTCTTTTGCATTGTCCGTCTTTGATAACGTTGGAATTTGGAGTATCAGATAATAACTCTATGCTTTCCAATAATTAATAAAGTCTTCGACATCAATTGGATCATTCTTAAAGTTTTAATAAGTCAAAAGGTCATAATAACAACCAATGGAAAATCAAAGGCCTTGACAATTCATAGGTTGACTTGGACGTAAGATTGAACCACTTTGTAAAAGCAAAACACATGGGCCAATGAGTTGTCAAAATAGTCGACGAGTGAGCTAAAAGGAATTGCAAGCTTGGTAGAAGTATCGTCAATTGAGATACACGGCTCGTCGGTGTGCATGCTAAACATTTTTGCCTTCGGCTGAGGCTCTCACTTGGTAAGGGAGGTTTACAACTTCCTTCTCAAGCCTTTTCTTGTTAGAGAGGATATCCTTAAGATATTTAGCGTACTTAAGCATTTGGGATATGCCTTACAAGAATAACATTTTCATTTCAACTCCCCTCAAACTTTTCAGAAACATCTCAAAATTCTAATCAAGCCGTTTCTCTTTCTAAGGTAAGTTAAGGGTAAAGGAGCAATGTAAGAGTTTTAGACTCTTTCATCAACTCCCTTTTCCTCTCCTTATCTCTCTCCTTTTCATTTTTTATCTCATCTTGCTTCCTTTCTTCTCTTTCCTTCTCTTCAATCTTTTTATTTTTCCTTCTTTACTTTTCATACTCTTCATCTTCTCTCAACTCATCTTCCAATGGAAGACTTTCACACTTAATTAACCCATTATTTTTCTCTCCTTTATCCTCCTTATTGGGCATTTTCAATGCTTTGTAAGAAGTTTCGTTTTTCAAGGTAATGTTATTGACCACATTGTCTTGAAAAAGTTAGGAAATCATTACAACTAGTGTATATTCCCGTGGAATGCATGAATGTGCTTGTTTGTTAATTTATGTGAATTAAATTAGAAAAATTGACAATTGTAAATATTTATTTTTATTGTATGACATAGTAAATTAAAGTTGCTTATTCGGTAAAATTGGTTAAAGCTAGAGCACACATATATGTTTTATTTTATTATTTAAGTCATTTTAAAATTCTACTTCCCTTTCCATTTTCATCTGTAGTATATAGGGTGATAATAGATATTTGCCATTTTTGCACTGAATTATAGATCATATTTGTCGGTAATATCTGTCAATTCTTCATTAATCATTAATAAAGAAAAGTGCACAATTTTATATTTATATCAATCAATATTTGATCATTGAAGGATGACGCATAAGATGTTAAATTGCCAATAAATGTGATAAAGATTGCCATTTGGAATTATTGTTTTATCATTATTATATAGTAGATTTGGCATATGTTGGGGTAGAGGTGAAATCCATTAAATGTTAAATTGTTGTGTCTTTACGTCTCGCATTGTTGGGAAACAAATTTTTTATGGGTGAGGAGTTTAATTTGGGCCAAAAATTTGGTTTTGCACATTGAGTTCAAAAGATGGTGTGGGTTGAGGTGATGTTGGTAGGGATGATATATAGTTGGCTTATTGAGGCTCATGTTGCTCATGTTGGAAGTCATGATGGTCATAGCTTTATGGGCTCTCATCAAAATGATTCACAACGGCCAGATGCTTAATGCTTGTTTCTCCAAGCTAGTTAGAAGTAAAAAGTATCCCTATGCCTATTTGAGAGTTTACTAAGCGTCCTCTCAAGTTGCTTAATTTTTGCATGCACTCCAATCTCTTCTTTTTCATCCTTACTTACCTTACTGTTACTCACTATCCTAGTGCTCCAAGCTAAGTTTTTCAGAAGTCCTTCAAATTTACTTCTCATTAGGTGTTGAGGGAAGTTGTATCAATGACCACCCACACTAGAGTTCAAAAGGGTCTTGATTGGAAGGTCAAGACCATTGTAGAAAAAGGTGTTCAAATGCTTCTCTTAAATTTATGGTATGGGCTAGCTCTTAACATCTTAAATCTAGACCATGCTTCACCTAGACTCTCATTATCATCTTGGGTAGATGTGGCTATCATATTTCTACACGCTCGAGTCCTAGTCGATGTGTAAATTTTTTCAAGGAAAGCACTCCTCACTTCATTCCAAGTGGTTAAAGAATTAGGTTTAGACCCTCGGTAGGTTATTTTAGTCATTTAACCTAGCCAAAATTAAATTTACATACCGACATGTGGTGTGGTGTGCTGTTACGGAGCTAGGCGAGGCACTATAAACAAAATCCAATATTCTAATGCAAATTGATGCACAATATTCCCTACGATTTTAGTGGTTTTTGGTAACACTATGATCTTATACAAACACATTTGTAAAATACCTATACTATCCTCTTATAAATAGTATTATTAGTAAGTAAGAAATCATGTCCCTTTTTTTTATGGGAACAAAGATTTATAGATCTTTGGTTTTGAATTATATTATAGTAAAATGGGACATTAAATTGTGTTCAATTCTAAATTATATGAAATTGCAAATGTCAATCAGATACAACCTCTTTTTTTATCAATAATAAGGGTGAGGTTGCATATATTCGACCTCCTTAAAGGCTCATACTTCACCTTAGAGACACTTAATGACATTGGGGTGATGGATTGTTGTTGATTGATGATTGAAGACAACAATCTAATTCGAGATTAAACCATCAAGAGCAAGAACTAGGACTTGAGGTTAACACTTTATCCAATTAGGCAATCAATGGATAATTAGGACTATATTGGTTAACCAAAACAAGAAGGATGCTTCCACTTCTACGTTTAGGCATCACTTAATGGGTTACTAAGAAAGGGAGTCTTGGGCTTCCAAGCCACTCCATTATACCAAAGTCATTCACATAATCCTATCAAATTTATGATTACTAATGATGATTAGCATTACAACAAGCGTGGCTTTTGTACCTCAATATGTCCTTTTAAGGCAATAAAGAAAGATTAGTGTACTTTGGTTTTTTGGACTTTCCTTCCACTACTTTACTAACATAATGTCTAGTTTCCATGACCAGTTATTAAGATAATTCAACCATGGAAATAAATGTTATGGGGGTAAACATTACTTTAAGGAATAGCTTAACCCCCTCCCTTAACCATCCTTCTAAGTAATGTTAAATGGAGTTTTAAAATGCTTCCCATGGACCATACATGATACAACTATTAATTCGTGCTTAATTACACGAATCACCCCTAAATATGCGACCAAGCAATTAAGACTCAAATCCTAGGATTAGACTACTCACACAAGGAAAGAAGACATGTAAACGAACATTCTAAGATTGAACATGATTGACAAATCTAATAAGATAAGAAAAGTAAGCATATTGATTTGAAGATAATAGAATTCCTAAGCTAGATATAAAATATTATAAGATTTTAAACACTAACAACCCGTTTGGTAGTCGGTATTAAATGTTGGAAATAGTAATGAAAAGTTAGTGTAATTTTGGTAGGAATATGTCTTAACAAGTTTAGTGGCCATACTTGTTCTCCCTCAACAATCTCATTTTCTTCATAAAATTCATTCCAATGTATTACCATTTAAATATGTGGTATTAGGTGGTAATGAAAAATTACGAAAAAAAACTTTTTATGATCAAGGTTTCATTATCATGGGAATGACATGATAGATATTATGAAAATTTAAACTACAAATCATTCCATTACGACTGTTTAGTACTAATAATCTCACAAGCCGTAAAGCATATAGAAATTAAGAGTGAAAGTTGAAGGCAAATAAGTTACTAAACAATAAAGAACATGCATGGACGCATTTTTTTGATCGGGGCCATGCGGGAGAATCCCCTACATGCAAAGAGGAAAGGAAAATTATTCTTTTCGCAATTGGTGAGAATCAAACTCTTTTCACAAGGGTGAAAGGGAAAGCCTTCAACCACTAGGTTTTCCATGATTCTCTGCACGAACTTGTTCTTGAAGAAAGGCTTGAATGCTTGAATTAAACTTGAATCTTCTACCATAATATATTACAATTAAAAGTTCAATGCTCAAGATTTAATATTACAAATTAACTAGGAAATGCTACTTTGATTTACAAATGAAAATTTCAAGAAAATTGCAAGACTAGAGGAATAATTCTTAACTAAACAAAAGAAGCTTCCAAAATTGTTCTCTATTTGTTTTTTTAAGCTTTCTCAATCTAAAAATTCATAAAAATGAACAATACAAGAATAATAAATGTCTCTACCCATATAGGGAAAATAAATACACTAGCTAAGGTGTGTTTGTGTAGCTAATCACATTGCTTCACCAAATTAATCCCACATCCAAAAAGAATGGGCAAGGGAATGTTAAGAGAGAGCTAGTTGGTGGAGGAAAGGAAATCCTGTGAATAAAGCTGAGCGACAATGTAGCATAGCTTGAGGGGGTGACAAATGCCCGGGAGCCGTAGGCTTTACGAGCTAGTTGTTGCAAAACGAGGCAAGTAGCTGTTAAGGATGAGGCCTTTCGAGCGACCTGGTCGTATGAACATGTCATCCAAAATTTCATGCTTCAACTTTTCCTCCAAATCGATCGATAATTTGTCGAGTGTTATTTTTCCTAATCCTGTTATTGGGCATTCATCTTGCACCAAGGCCTTCACGAAGGCATTGTGCCCCACTCAAACCATCACGGGGTGATCTTGGCACGACTCCGAAAGAATTATTTGCAATAAACTTAAACGGTGCCTTTCGAGCCAAAACAAGTGAAATACTTGCATATACGGCATAAAGGACCTTATTCGTGACAAAATTGAGGATGAATGATTGGTTGAACATAACATAAACCACATGCGTCAAAACACATCATAAAAAGCTATGATTAAGAATAAGGACGTTAGAAAGGGGCTTGTAGTTCCAATATTTTTGAGAAAATGAGTGAAATTCGTCTTTGCTAGTTTGGTCATGTTCAAAGAAGACCGAAAATCACCACTTCGAAAAGTTTAAGGTGGAACTTTGAGGACTTTAGAAGAGGAAGATGTAGGCTGATAATGACATAAATAAAAGGAGTGAAGAATATCATGAAGAACTTAATGTATACGAGCATATGAAAATATATAGGTATGAACATGATAAGAGTATATGTATATGATCTTTGACATTTATTTTATTAGTTGTCAATTAGTATTAAATATTATTATTTGTATTAAATAAGTCGAATAATCATTGTTAATAACGATTTTCCATGTTGGTTTGTTTTAGTTCGTGTAGCCAACGCCGTATTGGTGGGATTAAGGGTTTGTGTTGTGTTGTGTTATTGACTTGTATTTGAACTTCACAAAACTTTCAGAATGATTGTAAAAACCTTTTTAAAGAATGATAAATTTTCAAAACTTGTTTTTCCATCAAATGGATCCTACAAAAATATAATATATATGGTTGAATATGGTTGATGAGGCCTTCATAAAGTAACACGAAGTCATGCAAGGTAAGGCTGCTATAATCATACTGTTTACTTTCTGATATAGGGCATGTGCTAGTAATCAAGCAATTTGATCTTTGATTCTTATAAAACTTATTAAATAATTCATAAGAGGTCTTCTCATCATGAGTTAGAGTTTGAGCATTAAGGAGCACATATATTACTAGATTAGGCTAGTTGGAGGCTCCAGACACCACGTGGTCCAAATCTTTCTTTATGTTCATAAAATACCAACGATAGAGCAAAGAATACTTTGAACGGAAGAAAAAATTTCTCTCGGTCCATGGAAATTTAGGATACTATTCTAGAGGTCAATGTATATCAATCTTCCAACTATTATGCACTGTATGTTTTTGTTTGAGAGGTTTTCTGGCTTCTGCTAATTTTAGTTTAGTTCTATTTGTCTCTTTCTCTTGACCCTTGTAAACTGAGGCTTATGCTTAATTACAATAGAGTAATATAGTAATCATATGTAAGAAAGAATCTCATCCTGGAAGTATAGCTGGGAATGCAGAAGTCCTGAACAAGTTCATCTGATTATCCTTCTTCCATAGACCTGATTTTTAGTTCTATTTTTACTGCTAGTTACTGTTATTCTACCTGTGGTGTAAAACAGGACAATTTGTAGTATGTGGATTGACTGATGGATTGACTATGGAAGGCATGGTATGCCTGAATTCTTATTATGGAATTGCATGAAGGGTTAACTTATGCTCATCTGATTATCCTTCTTCCATAGACCTGATTTTTAGTTAATTTTAGATGCAATGGCAACAGAATTTTACCTCTTTCAGCTTGATGTTTCATGTACAAGAAGCTGTAGTACCTAAATATAAAATAATCTAAGGAATGATGGTTAGTGATCATTTTTTATTGTTCGAGAATCCTCCATCCAGGTGTTCCATATTTTTTGATATTCCTAGTGTGTTTTAGGCCTAATCTTTTGGTTTTATTCTATTGATAGTCACAATGTTCATAATTATTGTAAGCGGGTACACCATGATTTGGGAATAAACAGTGTTTATATATGTAATATGTAAGCGTGTAGATTGTAGGGAAGATGGATGAAGGCACCATGTTCGTTGAGTGAATGAAACATAATAATAAGAAGCTCACAAGTTATTAGACCAGCAAAATTCCTACATCTGTAAAATGTTTCACTCATAGATCTTTGAAATTTATACTTTCTTCAATACAAATCATGAGTTCACAGAGACTGCAAGGTGATGGCGTTGTATCTTAAGGTTGCTAATATCATGTAGCACTTACAAAAGGTTCATAAAATTAATATGCACATGTAAACTGTAATTATCAAATCACAAGTAAATCAGAAGGAAAAAGAAAATAGGCTAGCTTTTTTCCTATATGTATATCTTTTAGAGGTCACCAATACATATAGCGTGGTTGCAATCAATTTACGGACACAGAGATGCGGTACGGTCACAATTGCAAATATGGACACACAGTTGCCGTAACGGGACTGGTGTGGGTGAATGCCAAATATTTGGTCGAAAACACCTTTTTTTTACACCTTTGACAGGGAAAGATCACTTTGCTTTTATGAAAACCCATACAATGTGGCCAATGCGATATGCAGCCTTGTTTGTGGATTATGATATAACATACCTAGTTTAGTATATTTTCCTGAATTTGTTCTAGTTTTCTTTTTTGTTTTTGTTTTTGGTTTTTTGAGTTGGTATATGATATACCATATATCTAGTGCTGATTATATATGCTTATCGTAAAGAAAGACCTTCCTGGTCTTCCCAGATAGCGAACTCAAAATGCATACTTGAGTTTTAAGTATGTCATAGCTCGCAAGTGTGCACGTAGATAGTGTATATTGTTCTGTGCTCTCTCGCCATTTTGTCATATCTTTTGGTTCTGTATTAATTTAGCTCTTTTCAGCGCATCATCACATGGAAACGTTAGTGTATAATGGATGCTCATTAATTTTAATCTTGCAGATACTCAAGGGACCCAAAGCAGAATGAAATATAGAGGTTTAATTCTCATATGCAGCCAGGATTGCTACAACACATCAGAACCAAATACAGGAATACTGATGGTTGAGGCAGTAGCGTCTTAATATCAGTCATGGTATGTCCGAAAACCTTCCCAACACAATGATATGGCTGACCTTTAACATTCATTTTTCATCTTTTGTACTAATTTTCTTCAACATTAGGTTCCTCAAGAAAATAAAATGTTCTACCAAAAATTAAGGCCATTATGGCTTAATTAGTTTTGTCTTGATATTTTATAACTGATTGAGCCTCTAAATAAACAGTAAAGATGGTGTTCTGGAATACATTTAGTGCATATCAAGGTAATAAACTCCTAGATTTGATTCCCTTGCATAATGGACTAGAGCTATTGGTTATCTACTGCAAGGCACATCTATCAGTTCCCACTTTTTGAATTTTTTGTCTTTCTTCTTACCTAGAGTGGTGATAAGGATGTTTCTGGTTTAAATAAAGGCTGATTTATACATGAAAAAGTAAAGAGAATTCCTGACCAAGATTCTGCTTTTATTTTACCTTTCAACCTGAGCCTTTTGACACCACTCACCTAATAAAAAAAAGAAAGCCAAAAGCGAAAGCTGCCTACCATTAGGGGGTCGATACTCGATAGTCTATAAAGCTCAACATGTAATCATATCATTTCCCATTTTACTTACTTTATTGTTATTATTGTTATCACCTCTTTAATTTAGGAATAAATTAACATTATCAGTTTGATATGCAGCTGCTAAAAAATACTTCTATGTAAAACATGGTCTACTTTCTGATACATAGTATAACTATAAAAGATCTACCTCTTTAATACTACAACTTGAGGCATAAAAATTAAGATTGCGTGGATTGTGTCCAGTGGTATTTGTTTTCTGTCACTTTAGAAACATTAAACACCGTGACAGCTATTTATAGTTTGATATTAGGAATTTCAGAAGAACACATGTGAATCTTTAATTATTAGATCATAGGTTACTACCAGATTTGGTATTTGGTTGTTAATGTCAACTTTACTGTGCTATTTAGTCTCAAATACATTAGTTTTCTCAAATTGGGTTTCAAGTCATGACAGCTACCAGCAATCCAGCATGCATGTCCCTTATTGCACTTTCACTTCACTGATTCTGTGATATGTTTGCCTACTCTCATTCCCCGAAATTGGCAATTGGCATTTAGTTTCTCTAATGCTTTTTTTTTAATTTTAATTTTTACATTAGGCTATTTTATCCGGAGGGATCCCAACAAATCATATATTTGTATACGACTGTACTTTCATGGCAATTTTGATGCTATTTTTAGTCGAAATCAACACAACGTGCGACACACATAAGATTCTGTATCCACCGACACTTTTCTCGACTTGGCCATGAATATTGTATTGAATCGGATACACACAAGCAAAAGAAATGAGAAGAACAAGTTCAAGAACTAAGGACAATGGCTATAGTGTCTTGAGCATACATCAAAGTAGAGAAATAAAGAGGAAGACAAGAATTTTAGGCATCTAAGGAACCACTTCTTTAACCATCAATGTGTTTCATCAAGTAATATGTTCAATCTCATAAAGAATGCAGAACATACAAAAACTCACTATGTGTTTGCGCATTCAACCACAAACACCTTCAATGGTGTTTGCTCATATACATGAAGTGCAAAACATCACTATATAGCTTTCTTGTGTTTGCACTATCTCACAAGTGTTTTGCCACTCAATAATGCATCAACAAGCTCACAACATAAGCTTCTCATATCCAACAATAATGGAGAAACTTCAACAATTTTCTCTTTCTCAAAGGCGATTCTCGATCCTCAGTCTTAACTTTTAATAGTTTCTCTTGGAGGTTAATAAGTATCAACAAGCTTCAATATTTTCATCACACTTTGTATTTGGTCTCCTAAAATTTTTGAAGACCTCAATTGCTCAGAGGGATCATTGCTTAAGCTCCCCTAAAGTCAGAATGCATGGCTTCGCTTAAACCATGATTCCGATGACATATGCTCATCCAAGCACCCCCATAACTTGTCCGAGCTAGGCCCAACAAAACTCCCTTAGAAGTAAAAGTTTTTTGTAGACTTAATCTACACTAAAACACTATCCATACTTACTCTCCTTAGAATCTTTTTTTCTTGCTCATTCCAATGATATATGGAACGCCTAAAATGGCGTTGTGCTTGGTCACTTTTGGAGCCAAAACATTTTGTCGTTGCAGTTTTTGCTCGCCCAAGCATGTACCCCCTCCTAGCTACTTCCTTTAACCTCTTTAAATGATTGCCCGGGCAGTCTTCACGCTCGAGCAAATCTCCACAACCCTCTTCTTCTCGCCAGTCTTGCTCGCCTAAGCAATGACCCAAGCAACCCTTTTCATTCTTTTTTGTATGTACCAACCGTTCTCGCCATTGCCCTCCCCTTTAAATACTTGGTTGTGGTTATTCTTTACACTGGGGCTAACAAATATATTCAAATTTTTTCCTACTAGTCATACCTGTGTTGAGAACATTAGCAAAACACTTAGAGTGTATCTCCATGTCATTAATCGTGTTGGACCCTTCGACTTTGAGTCGTATCTAACACTCCAACATTTCACTATATTTTTTTTACGTGCAAGTATTGCAGGTTAAATACTTCATTCGGTCCAACGTGTTCCCCAATCACTCGATTGACCGGATGTCGGTCATAGTAAAGCTAGAGGCAACTTTAGGGGTACTATTACTTGGCCTTTAGATCATATGTGACAAACAAGTGAAAACTGTTTACGTTTGAGCTTGAATCCCCAAATTCATAGTTTACCTAAAACTAAAATTTCCATTTAAGGTGTGAAGACTTATGTAGTGGCCAGTGGGACCTACTTCTTGTTCCTTAATAATACTTGTAGCCTAATTTTCGCGAAACACTATTCGTTATTTCATAGTTGGCTACTATCTAGCAATTACTACGGGGTTGTACATTTGGTAGAACCCTATGCACCAACGTGTTCTTAAAACTTGTACTAATTGGCTGCAATAATATGGCGTATGATTTGGTAAAGAATGGACTGGTTGATTTAATGTTTGCCTTGTGAAAATTAACGGAAACTAAGGATGTGATCTGCGTTACTCCTAAGTCCTAAGTGTAGCTATAAACTTGGTTCTTTTAAGCATATATTTCCAAGCATGAACAGTCAATTGGGGGAGGTTTTAGTCCAAACATCAAGATTACTTTTCCTATATTAAAACAAGCCTAGTTAAATTAAATAGGATCTTTTCTGCATCGAAAGACGCCAGAATCAGGTTAAATCATTGCTTTTGTCAACTTCTTTTTTGATGTATTTTGCCATCTGCTTCTAGTGTACAGTCTAAGTACGAACAAAGTTTTAATCACACTTATTAGTGAATGATAAATTAGGTCTAGGCATGCATGCTATTATGCAGCATGCTTGCTAATTTCCTAGCGTATTTTAAATGTATTTCCTCCATCTTCAAAATAAATTTTTTGCTGTATAGTAAAGTTAATATATTTTCACTTTGTTTCGAGTAAAACTTAGTTATAATTTATTAAGTGAGGAAAGCCGAAAGAGTAATGCTATTGTATGTCCAAGTAGAAGTTTTCACGTGTTCAAGTAGAAGTGTTCACGAGTCCAAGTAAAGGGTTGTCTAATCCAAATCCTGTCCAAGTTTTGGGGCTAAAGATGATTAGAGATGGTTGAAGATCTTTAAATAAGCTTACAAAATTAACAGAAGTTATTAATTTGGGAATGGCATCTAGAAAAGTCCATCTGTTGTTTAAGTAAGATGGAAGTTGGATATGAATATGAAATTATAATTGCTTAGAGAGAATTTTGAAATACTTGGGTCATTAGGATGTTTGTGGGTATTTATAGTTGGCTTTGTATCGATTTTGAAACTGACTAGATTTGCTATGAATTGATAATTAATGAAATAGACATATATATAATTTGAAATTGGGCTTGAATATTTTATGGACTATATTTGACTTGGGCGTGACTAATTCATGAGTTTTCTTTAACTAAATAATGAGGCTTAATTGGGGCCTTGAACCTAAAATACACTTATTTATTTTTGTTCTATATGACTTAAATATATAAGAGCATTATACTTTAGATGAGAGTAAAAGGGGCGTGTGTAGTAAATCTGAGTATGAAAGGTTTCTGCAAATATTAGACAAATTGAACGAGATAGGGAATAGTTAAGTGAAAATTTAAAACCTAGTGCTTGATAAGTGTTAATAGATGGGATATTAGTAAAGTAATCAGTACTGAAAACTAATTGTAATATGGGATAAATAATTTTTTAAAAATAAATTTGGGAGGATTGATGTATAATTTAAAGAAAAATGTATTTGTGCATTTCTAGTGTTGAGGATCAATACTATGACTTGACTCAATAGATAAATAATGAGGAATCCCAAAAATACAAGAATTTATTGAGTATATCTCACATTTAATGGACACTAAGGAGAGATTGTTGAGGAATCCCATGTGTCATTTCAGCTTGTGTTTTTAAAATCGAAGCTTGAAAATTGATTGATTCAAAACTAGAATATTTTTTTATTTATCTATTTTGATGCTTTAATGGCGGAACTTTGATTACTTGAGCGTGAATGAGGGAGGGGAAACTAGGCGATTCAGTCTTACTCCGGTAATATCACTCGAAAGGAAAATTAAATTAAAGAATAAAATGATGAACATATAGGTGATAGAAATAAGTGGTTAATATTTCTGTAATATTATTAAATAGCTTTTATTTAGGGTGAGATTTAAAAGGATCGACTATATGCAATCTTATTCTTATTAATGATGTAACTGAAATGAGTCGTAAGATATAAAACAAACTAAAATGAGAAATAATATTAATTAAGAGAGGTTGAGAGAATAATTTTTGGTGGGTGTGGGGATTGGAGACTGAGTTGTATATTGGATTGATAACGTTGTGTCTTGTGTGTCGTGGCAAATTACAATGATTATTTGTGGGCTCTGTTAGATGTTTATTTATTCTCCTATTACAAATTTTTGTACGAGACGGTCTCTTTAAAATACCATCTCTAATTGGGCTAGACTATTATATATTTTTTGAAATATTGTAAGTAGACATTAAAAATAATGTAAGTAAGCATTTAAGATATTATAAGTAGGCATTAAAGATATGATAAATAGACATTAAAAATAATATAAGTAGACATTAAAAATACGAAAAGTAGTCGTTGAATTTTAATGGGTTGGGTCTAAGAGACGTCTCTCAAAGAGACGGTCTCTCAAGAGACTAACTGCTCATTTAAAAAGCTCATAATCATATCATTCTGTAGATGAACGTAACTTATTTTTCTTCCCCTCGTGCTGAAAAAGATGATTTATGTAAAAATATGGAAAGAAAAGATATGAGATGATAAAAATAAAAATAATAATATAGAGATCCTCTGTTCAAGTCAGACGACAATTAATAATTCCATACCTTCCATAATCCAAATTATGGGGAGGTTGGAAGATCCTCTAACCCATACGGACCCAACCCTCCGTTTCTAAGTTGCCTTATCGCATTTTGTGCGTCATTAAAGTGCTGCATTAAATCTGCAAAATACCTACTACTTCTATGACCTCTAGTTTTGACCATATCATTTACTTTTGATGCCATTGCTTACTACACGAAGTATACTCTAAAAGAAAAGTAGGCAAGTAATATATTATGAAAAATTAAGAGAAATGTGTCGTTTAGATGAAAAAGTTAGTTAATTAAAAGGTGTGTCATATAACCAACGTAGAAAAATGTTAATTATATGGGATAAATTAAAAGTAGAAGTGAGACAAATATTGTGAAAGAAGAGTATTTTTTGGGTCCTTTTTTATTACCCTTGTGCTTGTAACAAGTGAAGTGTGTTCAAGTTTTTCGCAATTCTTTTTTGTTTTTTCGAATTGGAGAATGACTTTATATTTTATTAAATTTTATAATTAATATAATTGTTTGCTGTTTAGGTAACTGTAGTTATATAGATTAGATCAACATTTCTAAATACTAAATTAATGCGACTAGAAATCTTCATAAGGAATTGAATTATTGACGTTTTAGCATGGATCCGGACATATTTTTGAACAAAATTATGGAAATCTTTCAAAATTTAGTCGAGTAAGACTCATATAACGTGAATGTCTTACAGAATTACCTCAAGTCCAACTATTGGTGCTGCATCATGAGAATTACTCGAGACAAGCTAATTTGGAGTTGCACCACAAGATTGATATGCACTTTAAAGGTTTTTTTTTTTAATTTTTTTTTTTACATTTTTTTCTTTTAAATTGAACTTCTCATCACAACGGATCATTTATTTGTCCCATCTCTTTATTTTTGTGTTTCACTCACTCAGGCCACAGTATGATCATTGAAATTATAGTATATTATTATAGTATATTAATATTAGTAAAGTATGCAATAATTCTTAATCAATAATCGTGATTTATAACAAAAATAATTATAATAAAATAAACATCAAAAAGTAAATTAAAATCATAAAACCCTCCCCCTATCAAATTCTACCTTAAAAGAATGATTTATTAATTTCATAAATCATCATTATTTACTAAAACCTCCTCTATAGTATATATGTGTTCCCATCTAGTACACCAATGTGTTAATTTGTTAACTATAAATTATAATATATTAATTGTTTATATATATATATATATATTTTTTTGTGTAAGACATGGTCATAACAAATATATTAAAATAAAGGCATAGTTGGTGATCATTTTTTATTCCTAGTAAAACACATTTAAGCAATGTATATGTTAATGAAAATGAAATATAAAATACTAGTTTAGTGGCTTTAAACAACCTCATAATTTACAATATTATTATTTGTGGTGTATGTTCTATTACCAATGGCAAACAATTAAAATTTTTTAATAGATTCTTACCATTTATTGTAAAATTCCTTTGATTTTTGCACTTAATGATATCAAATACTTTCATCGAGGATGGTTTTGACCATCTGAAAGGTATCTGGTTGTATAGGGTTTTTAATTTAAGGGGCCTCAAATATTGATCAACATTAATTTAAAATATATTTGTTTTTTAGTCTAATTACTTGTTTTTAGAGTACAATCACAAATTAGTTGTCATTCATAAAACATCTTATTCGTCAAATCTTCATGCATTGTGAAACTGTCATTTAGAATATTGAGGTTGGGTAGTGTTAGGTTTTGACGTAATTAGTTTTGACTAAGTTGTAATTTATAGATTGTCTGAAAGTATTTTTATTTCTTTTAAATTGCTACACAACATTTAAAAATCTCTATGTCAGCATGAGATTTTTATTTTGATCCGTTGCATATATTTTACAATATTTTTGTTTTGAGTGAAGTTTCCACTACTTTTATTTAATTTTTATCTATACATATTTTCTCTTACTTTCAATCCTATACACACAATTTAATTGTTTTTAATTTTTTAATTTATGTAATATGAGATTGTTCCTTGTTTCTAATCAACGGAGACTCAAATAGTAAATTCATAGTCACGTAAGTATTTCATGTAGGTTAAAATCAGTCTCAAGTCTAGTAAAGTTTTATAAGTTTTGTGCTGTCCAATCTCTTTGTCCAAGTCTAGGCAGTGATTTGTAATATAAAATTATTCCTGATGTTAGAGTAGCACCTTTCCTATCACACTAAATGCATGTGGGACACACTTCATGGTACAACAAGAAAATGGGTCCTCATGTCTAGAAGGCGTATTAGTGTCATGTATGTACGTTTAATTTCTGAATATCACAAATCAATATCTACTACCCTTGTACCAACGTTACTTCCCCATTACAAATGTCTCAAGAAATTCATTATGAAACATAAGTAATAACTATTTAGGGGCCCTTATTCTTTTTCTTATACACATGATGGATTGGTGCTTTTGTTTAAGACCCTACTGGATTAAGGAAGCACTGAATTGAATCAAAGTTTTTAATTTTGAGAACTTTTGTGAAAATACAAGAAAGTATCCACTTGCTTACAACTCAGCAGTTCCCCTTTCTGTGGGCATTGGGTTGCAAAAATTGAAATCCAAAAACTCAGTCTTACACGTGTAGCTGTCAATTGACAAACGCTACTGGTTTGGGTCCCACTCTCTTTTATTTTATCTATAGAAAGAAAGAAAGTAGGAGTATTTTTATTTTTTTTGGTGGGCTCCACTTTGTTTAGGTGACCCTACAATTCCAGCTAAAAACCCATTACTGCCTGCGAATCACCAACTTGGGAAATGCTTGTTGTCTTTCATTTTACCCATGGTTGGCGCATACTGTGTAGCGACTAGTTTTAGTTCCTAAACCTTCCTATCCATTAAAATTGATTTCACCTTACATTTACTCCTTTTTTTTACTTTTGTGAGATTGAGTTACTTTTGCCGATAATAATAAACATGATGTTTTAGATCGATTGACATTTATTTATATTACTTTAATTATTTAATAATAGGTACACTTTATTTTTTTATGTGAAAATTTTTTAAGTAAAGTGTAATTATTAATAAATAATAACGATAATAGAAATTTATATAATAAAAAATACACGTAATTTTATGAGTTATTTCAATACAATTATTATAATTACGAACACATATTGACAAATCTTTAGACTCATTAAAAAAGAAAATTGTTTTTACCACTCCAAAAGTATGCGTGTCGTGATTGCTTGAGCCGAGACATGATGCTTGATGATTCGTAGTTGGAGTTTAATGTGCTTTAAAGAAGGGTCGAATAAGCAATATGTTGTTTTGAGTGGTGGAATGTTCGACTGAGCAAATAGGCGGAGGAACAAGCAAAAGGTGATGAAGTAGAAAGCTCGCATAAGCAACTAAAGTTGTCAAACAAACTTGTGGTACTCGTACAAGTGACCCTTATGCTCGAGTAAGCGCCACTGATATAATTTCTTATATTTATTTTAACTTTTAGAGGACGAAACACATAAATAAACCTCGAGTTGAAAGCTTTAAAATCTCTTTATTGTTACTCTTTATGAGTTTTTTTTTTCGATCAAGAATTCCCAAGTTTTCATAAATCTATCAAGAAGGGCACAATTGTATTTTTATTGGTTATATAATTCTTTTCTTGATTGTTATTTCAGATGAAGGGGTGTTTGGTTTATGACTTTTTGGTCGGTTAAACAGCCAAAAAAATGTGATTAATGGTTCTTAAGTGACCTTAAAAGCTGGCTTTTAATCCAAAATAAAAAAGCTACTTCGGTTTTGGTTTTTTGGTTGACTTTTGGCTTATTGATCCATTTTTTCTCTTATAAACAGCTAATAGACAATACCTAAATTTACCAAACATTTCATAAACAATTAGCTTTTTCAGCAAGTTTAAAAGCCTACAAAACATTTTCAATTGGTTAAACAAGTCAATTAAAAAACTAACTATGAACGGTCATTTACCAACAAGTATTTTATGTTTTATAATCGTCATAGAGCGTCTACCACGGATCTTGTCTTTGAAATTGCTTCCGCTACATAGTTCCGCATTGAGGTTGACGTTTGGGTCACTTTTATCAGTATACATCCTCTATATTGTTATAGTTCACATGTTTTAGGAGGTCTATTGGAACGCGGATATTATCAAAGAAACAAACATAAATCAGCAACCTTTATTGATTGAGAAATTTGGGTTTTTCTTACTCATCACTCTTACTAGCAAGTCATTTAAAAGCAGAACTGTAGTCCAATGAACTTTAGAATCCATGGATTCTTCTTCCCTTTTAGTTGGGACTTGGGACTTATGGATTCAATGTGTTTTTAATTTTTTACGGCAAATGGGTAAAATGGGTTTTGACCCTTTTTTTGGGGATTAATGGCTTTGTCATTGTTTTCACGGGCTTTTGTATTTTGATGATATGTGGCTTGTTAATCATGAGGTTTGAAGAATTACGATTTAGTCTAGTGGTTGAAGGTTTTTTCTTTTATCTTTATGGCAAAGACTCAATTTACCATATACTGTTATGGTCTATTGTAAGATATGAAAACTGTCTCGCATTGGTTATGTATGTAATTGGTGTGGGTTTATACTTTATAGGCAAATGAGCTCTCATATCTAATAAGCTAGTCTTTTGGTTGAGCCCTCTGATTGTCCTATAACAATGGTATCAGAGCCAGACTCAAAGTGGATAGCTTGCGGAGTGGGAGACCAAGAAGAACCAGCAGTGACCCAAGGTGACTCAATGAAGCCGTGACCCAACGAAGACGTTGGCCTTATGGGGTCAATTATTATGGTCCATTGCTAGGTATTGGACTTGTCTCACATTGGTTGTGTATGCAATTGGTGTGGAATTTATAGGAAAGTGTGCTCTCTCACCTAATAGGCTAGTTTTTTGGGCGACTTCTCCTGATTGTCCTAACAGTAAGGATTAATCCCTCTTCCCATACCTAAAGGCTTCATAGTGAGTTATGTTGTAATGGGTTCTGGATTTCTGACGTTATCGATTCAAGGGTAGTTTTCACCTGGCAAACTAAACTGTACAAAATGTTTTGGATTTGGCACAACATGAATGTCCTTAACCATCTTATTCTAATGTGGTGATGGAGACTAGACATTCCATTTGACATAATTGACCCTGATGCTCTGCATTACTTCATTATTCAGTGCGTATTTGGAGGTACAAATAGGCGCTAGTGGGTTCATTATTATTGATTGTTCATACTCTTAAAATTTGGACTTGCTTCTTGTCTTGTTTGTTATGAGCACAGTTTCAGCAGAGCGTTCGTACAATTTTTGCCATGGCTTTCTGTATACTTGAACATATTACACATTTTAACATGTTAACTTTACAGATCAAGGATGAATTTTGTCCTAGTTGATGGGTCAAAATCTTAGGTACCATTAAGATACCGAACATTAAATTGTACAACAATATCTTATAAGTGTGTAGTATTTAATGGCTCCCCCGTATAATCTACGAGAGTTAGATTTGAGAGTTCAACAATACGTAACGTTATTCTTGTAACAATCGATAGCCAAAAGAATGTTATTGCTTTTATCTTGATAGCAAATAAGTTTTGCAACTTCATATTAATGAGAAATGTATATAAAAGAATTACACATCTCTAACTTATGAAGAAAAGGGTGTTTTTTATAAAATTAAAGTTAAGGTGATACTCCTATTGGTAAGTAGTAATACATAAATCGTCACAAAATTTGGTATAAAGATCTAGAGTCTAGACTTGACTTGGTGTAGTAGTCTTGCTTAAATGGAAGTATTTTGGCCATCAGTTAGGAGTACCGAGTACCGAGTACCGAGTACCGACTCCATTCTGTTCCACAATTTTTTAGCTAGGGGTCTGAAGCTAGTTGCTCCAAATACCAATTGGGACTTGCTACCATTTAATTAGGTAATCACCCTTTCATGACGGTTGCCTTTATGACGTGTAGTTTAGAGTTATTGCCAGACAATAGATTTTTAAAAAACCCCTTGTTTCTACTATGATAATTATTCATATTATTACATGATTTAAAAAATAAAATAAGTAACTAAATAATGAGTGTTGTAGAGTGTTGTGAGGCTTTTTGTTGGGAAAAGGGGCATGAGAGCATTTCGTAACCTATTTTAAAAAAAAGTGGCGACACATTGAAAATAATGACGACATTTAAGAAGCGGAATATACAATTAGTTCACACTAAATAATGTGCATCTTTCTATTTAAAGAACAAATTAAGTAGAGCATGATGATGATTAAGAAAAGTACTCAATATTTTACTGAATACTAAGTCTATACAAGACTTACTCTGTACTAATTACCATACTTTAACGTAAAAAAAAAAAAAGTTTCATGTTTATGTCTTAAATGTCGTCTATTTGAGCTAATAAATTTCCAGATTCAGGTGATTAGCATGTTGTTCTTTGTTTTGGGTTGTGCTGATGACTATACTGCAGAGCTTACGATATAATACGCTCTTATCTTTGTAGATGAATGCAACACTGATACTGTCCCACAAATCCTGAATTCCTTTTTTATCATGGAGGACTCTTTGTAGGTTTGTATTCTTTGTGTTTTCAATTTCATTCCTATACTATACTTTTGAAAAAATTAATGTTCTTTCTTTAGGTGCTAAGTTTAAATCTGTTTTTTATCCCATTCAATATGTTAATTTAATCATTTATATCTTTATTTATACATAATTTAAAATTATAAAATATTAATATTAATAAAACTTACATAGATATGAATCAAATAAGATTTTATGGTACCATATTTTAACTTAAAGTTGAAATATATAAAAAAAAAAATTTAAGCTCAAATATGAAAAAAATTGATTAATGAATAATTAAAAAAAAATTGAGATTTTAATGCTAGAAGGGAGAGAATAAGTGGCAATAACAAATACAGTAATTGTTTGGCTTTACAAATGCAAGTTTGAATACATGTCGTTGTTTAAGATTTGGGTTGCTTTACTTTTAAATATTTTGGCTGGAGCAACTAAAACTTCACCTGGTGTACTAATGTTTAAGGGTTAGGATTTAAGATCAAGTGTTACATTTCATACAACTGTGCGTACAAGTCTTAGCGAATCAAGACGGCCACCAATTTTTCCTCTTTAAAAACATTGTGGGTCCTATTAAGCCTGGATGCATATGAATAAAATATTCCTCTGGGAGTTTTTTCCATTTGGAAGAGATAATTTTCTTAAACCATCATTAATTAATAATTATAGTTTCTATCATTGAAGAAAAACATAACAACGAACATATAAAATTAAAATTAAAGAAAACTAAAAAAACATGAAAGAAATTATAAATGCTAACAAAATAATATAAACAATAAAGAAAAACTAAAATATAATACTCCTCCTGTTCATATTAATAGTCCTTTTGACAGTATTTTTCTTTATGAGTATGAATTGCCGTTTCTTTTTTTCTTTTTCAGATCCTGATCATAGTTCTATGAGTAATTAATGTTGGATATGATGAAGATGATATTCATTTTAATGGTCCAATTTGACTGGGCACATTTATCAATGTAATAATTTTATCATTGATATCTCTTGTGTATAATTAAAATTGTAAAAAATTAAAATGAATGATCTTTGCGTTGAAATGAATAAAATAAGATATCTTAATCATGTTATAACTTATAGATAAAAAAATAAAATACACATAAAGAGTAATTGATAAACAATATTAAAAATTAAATGAGACTATTAGGATATAAATAAAAAGGACTAGAAAAACACACAAAAAAAGTTAATTAAAAAGCAAAATCAAAAACTATTTACCAAATAACCCAAAATTGGAATCCAAAATGGGTAAAAAGATGGGAATGGGAAATAAAAGATTGCAAAAGAAACCATGAAAAAAGCCACCCACCACATTTGACAAACCATACAACACGAGGTGCCTGCAGTCTGTAGATAACCATTTCTGACAGATATGACCAATTACAATGAATACTGTACCTAATCTGTGCCACAGTATACTTTTTGGGTTCATTCATTCATTTATTTATTATTTTTTTATAAGTATGTAATGAAGCAGTTGTGCTATCAAAAAATCTCTAGATTTTAGCAGGACATGTTCGTAAAATTGTTAACTGCAGCTAGTAGTAATTTTAATTTGCCTTTGCAATGTTGGATACAAAGAAAGGTGATAAATTTGGAAGGAATTCCTATTTTTTTGTTTGAAATTTGGATAATTAAAAGAAAGAAAAGAAATTTGAAGGAAAAGAAGTTAAAGAGAAAATATGAATAAATTTTGTTATAAAATAAAATTTCTTCTAAAGTGTAAAGATTTGAAGCTAAAACTCTTATATCTCTTTATTTTTCCTTCCTTTCACTTTTAAACAAATAAGATGTCGATCTCCTAATTCCGTATCCAAACATAACATAAATCTATATTAGACTTATTTCAATTTTCATATTATTGTGTTTTGTGCGATCTCCAACATAAAATTTGATCATTAGCAATTGGTAATTTGTACTTACCGCAAAACTCTATTTCCAAATTAAATTTTTATATTTAACACATTAAATTTAAGCTAATTTTAAATTTCCAAATAAAATGATTGTTGGGTTGGATTATCCCACATCGACAAACGAAAAATAGTGTGCACACTTTATAAGTTATTGGAGCTCTTCTTTCCATTGCCATATGATTTTGGGATGGTATATATCTCCTTGGCTTATGAAGTGTGTGCACCTCGTGTTTCTCCGTTAATATGCTGGCATTCACGATAAGTCCAGCTTAATTTAATATCCGAGCCGATAGTTCGATCAAAAAAATTAAAAATGGTAGGTCCGAAATGAATGATGTTCCTACCGAATTGATTACTCCCACATGCAAACTTGACGAGGGTTCGCATGTGAGGGGGTGTTGGGATGGTTTATTCCACATCGACAAACTAAAGATGGTGTGTACACTTTATAAGTTATTGGAGTCCTTTTTCCCATTGTCATATGATTTTGGAATGATGTATATCTCCTTGACTTATGAAGTGTGTGTACCTCATATTTCCTCGTTAATATGCTGACATTCACAATAAATCCAATTTAATTTAAGAATGATCTTTTCTTAATATAACATAATTTATTTTGCAGAGAATTGGGATCTTAGGTGTTTGAATATTAGTAGACATGTCTAAAGAAAAAGGCTAAAGAAAGAAGCATATTGACAACTAGATGTATCTTTTATATAATCCATTACTCATAATAATAATATTAACAATGATCTTAATTATGATAACCCGTGTTAATACGATATACAAAAATTTATTTTATCAAAATTTAATAGGCTATAAATATTCCAACGTATATAATGAAATAGATACACAAGATACATGCTTATTTTTCTTTGCAAATCAAACAACTTATACAAAATGAAAATAAAGGATACTTGTAAGATAAGGAAATTATATTTTTAAAGAGCTCAAAAGACAAAGCTTCTCTCTCCTTTGGACGTTCTAACATAAAATCAATTTCTTACCAATTTCTAACTTATCTTTTAATAAAACATGTCCTGAAGATAACTTTAAACTTCTATACCATATTTAGTTTTTAACACTTCTAATTCTTCAAATTCAACTATACTCCCTTCATTTACTCAATTTAGTTTTTAACATTACTCATAACACTCTTAATATGAATCATTCCAATATATAAAATAAATCATAGTCAATTCTAATCTTAATTGATTCGTTATAATGCAATTTATTAATATCAAATTTTTATAATTTTTATCATGCACAATAAGATGCATTAGGACATTGATTAAATATATTTGAAAATGTGCGCAAACCAAGTGAGACAAAGATAGTGAAGTCATCATATCATATCATACAATATACTAAAGAAAGACTCCTTAATTTTAAATGGCGCCTTTTCAATTTAGCGAAATATAATTAACTAAAATTTTATAAATGTAAAGAAGAATTTCAACCATAGCAATATTATCAAATTTTACTAAAATCACATATAATATTCCATATGAAGGGAGGAAAATTTATTTTCAATCTTACTAAAATCACATATAATATTCCAACGCATATAAAAATATAAATCTCTTTAATCTTAAATAGGCAAAATTAATAGTGAAACTTATTGCAACTGCATGCATTAATGTATAGTAATCTTGTCGTGAAAGCTACAATAAAGTTATAAGAAAGTGTATGTGAGAAGCTAATTTGAGCGGAAATTTTTTTTACTAGAAACTGACACGTGTCATTAGGTGGTCTTTGTTTTAATATATAGAATGATTATAGGTAGAAAACCCATTCCTAACTTATTAATTTGTTTCTTATTTTATCCTCAGTAAAATTAATACTTTCTTTGATTTTCCTTTACTTTTGATTTTAATTTGTTCCATTTCATTGATTTTATATTTTTTTGGCAAGAGTTTTACCCTCATTTATTTAATTCAAATACAAATTTATATCGTCTTTCTATTTTAACCACTCATTTATATTCATCACTTATTTTTTTATTCTTCAATCTAATTTCTCTTTTTCCTCAATTTTACCCATTTTATACTAAGTGCAAAACGAGAGGGATATAGCCAGGGAGTATTGTCAAGACGTCTGCAACAATTGCTACTTAATGTGCATAATATTACCATGAATGCTCCACCGACCACCGTTGTAACAGTCATGATACTTGATGATGTGATCTTCAGCCCGTAGCCTAAGTGCATGTTTAAATGGTGATCAAATGTGTTGGTGTTAGGAAAGAAATACAAGTAAAATAACATACTCCCTCCTATTCAGCTGAACTGTCCCATTTGACTTTTCACACTTGCCGAGGCAACATTTTAACTCTTAATATCTCAAATTATGCTTAATTAAAAATTATAAAAAGTTGATATTAATAATCCTTGTATTGAGACGAATCAAACAAGATCCCATATGACTATGTTTTAACTTATAGATTAAGAGTAAAATACAAATTAAGAGTGATAAGTGAATAGTGCCAAAAAAAAAATGGGACAATTCAGCTGAATAGGAGGTAGTACTAAAGTAAGAGAGATGGTGTGTGCTATTTATTGAGATTAAATTTTAAAATAAATACTATTCCGATTTAATTATTTATCTTAAGTTAGAGAATAAAATTATTACAAATGGAAGGATTAGAAAGTTTTAAGAAAGAGAATATTAAAATATTATAAAAACTAAAATTGTTTTGTCAATATTACCACCCTCTAATCATATGGACATGTGTTAACATTATTCTAAGGTTCTAAGATGTAAAAGTAAATAATAAAAGTAAAGTAAAAATATCTAGATGTAGAGTGAAAAGAGAAAAAGTAAATTAGTAAATAAGTAAAAGAAATATAGTTTTACTTGTGCATTCGTCACTATGCCTATTTATAAAACTTTGTACCAATAAATGGTTACCATATGTAGTTATATGTATGCATTTATCTATGAATGAAAGCATTATTATTATTATTATCATTATTATTATTGGAGATATTCTTTATGGTAGACACTAACTTTGCAAAAGGTCAGTGGTAGCAAATCTTAAAAAAATTTTATAAAATAGCATTATACTTTTGGAATTCAAGTTGCCGTAACATTATGAACTTTCGTTATCTTGGGAAATTTCCTTTTTGCCATTGCCTTTTTCTTCATCCATCTACTTCTTCTTCCATCTATCTTCTTTCATCCATCTTCTTCTTCCTATAGATTTCCTTCTTCCATCCTATTATATAATAATCATCATAGCTGATCAAGAGAATACTAATTCAAAAATTCAACCAAACTTATTAGGATACTAATGTTTAAGTGGTTCTCACTTACTAATCAATTATAGATCCCCTTAATCCTCAATTCCTAATTTGACAGGATACTTGCTTTGTGTTGCATTTTTGGAGTACTTTATGTTTTATTTCACCGTCTTTATTGAATTATACATCTTCTCGGTGCATTAATGTTTATATTAGATGACATATGCTTTCAAGATTGATTTCCAAAGTTGTGTTAGAGTAGACTTTTGTAATTGCCTAATTCTTAATGAGAAGGAGAAGTATTAAAAGACCAACAATAATCATAATCTTCATTTTCTTTTGTAATTGTCTGATCTGTTTCCTTTAAACCATTAATTCTATTTCAATTAAGTAAACATTTATCCTCCATAACCTTCACACATAAACCTTTGTCCTCCATATTTGGTCAAATATTCTTCCTTCACCTAACTAAAGAAAGAGCAAGCTTTACATTTGTAGTAGAGCTTCATTGGTGGCCTTGAAAAACTTCTTAAGTGTGCAGAATTTAAAGACATGGTTGAAGGACTTTGAAAATTGATAAAAGAAGATGAATGCAAGAAGAGGAAGATGGATGAAGGAGAAGGGGTTACTGTATATTAAGGAAATAACACAAAGGCGAAAAGAAAATTTTCCAAGATAACGAAAAATCAAACGTTTTTTGATTCATTATGTTACGGCAGCTTGAATTCCAAAAGTACAATGCTATTTTGTGGAATTTTTTTTAGATTTGCTACCATTACCTTTTGTAAAAGTTCGTGTCTACCATGTAAAATATCCCTTGTTGTTGTTATTGTTTTAACTATATCACCTAAAATTTTAATTTAATTCCCAAGGAAAGCAATTATACTAATTAAAAAATCGATAAGAAAGCTATTTTTACACCCCAATTTATTAAGCTATCAACAAACTCCATTAAAAAAAAGTTTTGTATTAGATAAGAATGAATTAAAAAAATACCAATTGGTCTCATATCAAATCTAAAATTTTTGATTTTTTTTTCCAAATTTCTCTTTTTTTTTAATGCATAAAATAATACTATTACAGAATCGCATTGCCGTTATGTGTAGCGAGAAAGAGAGGAGGCCTGTTGTAAATTGTTTTTGTAAAAGAGTATAGTTTAGATTATAGAACTACCGACCTTGTCTCTTAAGTTGTAAAAGAATATAGTATATATAATTAGTGCATAGGTTTAGATTACAAAACAAGTAAATTTGTTGGAATATAATTCATATTATTCTCTAAAATTATCATTTGTAATAAATTTTAAGAGAACATATCAATTCAATGTTAACAAATTTACTTATGTTTTAACCGAAACCTAGGCACCAGGTGCATAAATTAGAAAAACTGATAAGAATAAATTTACTTATAATGATTTTTAAAATAAAATGAGAAATGTATAAATTAGTGTAAATTTATCTATTTTGCCCATGTTCAGCTCCATCCTCACTTCCCTGGCTATCAACCTTACTACTCCTATAGGCTATAACCTATGATTCAACTTAGTTGATAATTAATATACTCGCATAATAATCATAATTCATTAAACAATATTATTTTAGCTTTGTTTTACTCTGTTGGTTATATATTATCTTTTGCATAATTTTTAAGTATAAATTTAGCCTAATATATAGAATTACACTATATAGAAAATTGTATTCCTATATATTATATATTAAATGCGTTCAAATGAATCTAATATGATTTTATATGGATAAATTATAACTTTTGTTTATCTCTATATTAATCTCTTGAAATATATGAAGTATTTTAAACGTAATCAATAACATTGAAATAATTTGAGTATTATTTAATATTTTATATATACAAAAAAAATACTCCCTCCTATGCTTTATAGGAGTCCTATTTGATTTTTTACGAATTTTAAGGTGGGTCAAAATTAGACTTTAAGGATAGGAGAGAGAGTGATATTATGAGTTTTTAATGAAAGGATTATGAACTTAATGATTCCCTCAAATTTCAAGTAATTTGTATCCCATTAAAAATAGTAAAAATGAATTTTTTTTACCTCCAAAAGTTTGAATTTATTATCGGTCAAGACAAAAATTACATATATCGTTTACTAAAATTTTAAAGTACATGAATAAGTCCTACAAGTACAATAATTTTTCCAAATTACATAAATTTGTCTGACTAATCAAGAAAATTACATAGATCGATTACTTAATCTCAAATAGCCTTCTCAATTCTTCGACAACTTCGGTGTAGTTGCAGTCTTTACTGATGATGTGAGTGCGGATTTTTTTGCGATCACTGACTTCAGATTTTTAACATTACCAAAGGCAAAAATGATGTATTAATATTTTCATAAATTGCCATCGAATTGTCTAACAATCAAATTTTCAATTTAAACAATTTCATCACATTATCCAAATTCATTTTAGAACCCAAAAAATAATGTCCAAATAAAGGAAAACAGAAACTGGCGCCAAGAGTAACATACCAAAAATGAAGAATGGCGCCAACATAGCAGCAGGAAGACAGACAACACCCAACAAAATCAAGGTGTCAAAAAATTCCAAAAACTCAAATTTTCACACAAAACTAAAATTGAACATCAAAAATGAAATGCAAATACCAAAATCTCAAGCCTAAAACAGAAACAATAAATTCTCCAAATAGCTCATTAATTACACACCAACCTAAAAAATACAAAAAAACTAAGTCCTCAACAAAGAACCCATATAACGCAAAAACTACTGTCTGCATTAAATAAAAAAGGTAAACCAGTGCTAGATACAATTAATGCACTTGCCATAGAATTTCAAGTGTGTAGGAAAACAATCACACGTTTATGGAATGAAGTGAAGAAGCAGATGATGAATAACAACACAATCAACAACCTCAACAGCAAGAGCGTTGGCAGACAAGCACCAAACAAATCCATTTTGATGAAAAAAAGTTCAAGGCCATCAAATATGAACTGAAGTGCACTCAGCATTCAGTAGCAAAGCAGATGGAGGTGTCACAAACAACAGTGTGTAGGTGGAAGAAGAACAAAGTCATAAGAAAGCACACAAACGCAATCAAACCTACTTTGAATGAAAACAACAAACTACACAGGTTAAGTTTTGCATTATCTAAGTGTGAATATGATGAACAAAATGATGCATTCAAGTTTAAGCCATATACTAATGTTGTTCACATAGATGAAAAACATTTCTATCTAACTTGGGAGACACAAACTTATTATCTAGCTCCGGGTGAAGTAGATTCACATAGAGAGTGTCAATCTAAAAGGTTTATTCCCAAAATCATGTTCATGTGTGTTGTTGCAAAGCCAATATTTACAACTAATGGTGATGTATTTTTTGATGGTAAGATAGGAATATGATTTGTTATTACACAAGAGCCTGCAAAAAGAAGCTCCAAGAATAGGAAGAGGGGGAGTTGGAAACAAAGCCATTACAATCAATAACGAAAGAGCACATTAGAGCAATGCTTATAACTAATGTGCTACCAATCATAAGAGCAAAATGGCCACAAGGATTGTCAAAGCACATTTACATTCAACAAGATAATGCCAAGCCACACATAGCACATAATAACATAGAGTTTTTGGAGGAGGCAATAAAAGATGGGTTTTATATACAACCAGTACAACAACCACCAAATTCCCCTGATATGAATGCACTAGATCTAGGTTTTTTTTAGATCAATTCAGGCTTTGCAAAATCAAAAAGCTACATACAATGTAACATAGTTACTTAGGGCTGTGAATAATGCATTTGACAATCTAAGTCCACAATGTTTAAGGTTTGTGTTCATCACTTTACAAGCATGCATGATAGAGGTTATGAAAAGACAAGGGGGATTTGATTATCACATTCCTCACATGAACAAAACTAAGGCAACAAGGGAAGGCACTTTACCAAACTATCTAAGTGTGGATAAACAGTTGGTTGTTGAATCACTTTCAACATTTATTCACAAATTTAAGTTTAGAAACAATGAATCAATTGGTGGAACTGAATGGGTATGCAGGGGGTATTGAACAAGGGACTGTGAAAGTGAATGGCATTGTTGACATCAGTACAACAAGCGAAGTGCCTGATCAACAAGGCCAACAGCAACACTGATGGAAGAAGGCAACTTATTTTGGGCCATATGAAAGAATATTAGGTTTTTTTGGGTAGGTACAAGTAATCAACACAACAACAACGAATTTCAACAACAACACTCTCAGGTAACCAACACAGCAACGAGTAATGTTTTTTTAGGAGGATCAAAGCAAAAAGCAACAATAGCACAAAAACCAGCACATTAACAACATAGAAACATTTTTTTTGGGGAACAAGTAAAGCATCTCAGCAACACAGCACTAACAACACAATAGTAATCAACACAACAACAAGTTTCAAGTTTAAATCCTTTTGATTTTGGACATATTTTGGGATCTTGAACATGAGATGTTTCAGATCTAAACAACACATTAAAAATTTTATGTTGTCTAAAATGAAACATTTGTACTCATATTTACATAGTTGAAAAAATTGGTTGTTTTCAGTAGGTAGAGTTGTTGTTTTTTTTTTCAAATCATTGAGTAAAAAATTGAACATCTATGCGCTTTAAATGTTGGAAAATAATCCAAACTCCGTTTTTTCGATTTATGGTGGCTAATAACTGCTCTCACTTACAGATCACAGAGCAATAAAAAAAATGCATCAAAAAAGCATTTAACTAAAACATCATCACCAATAAATACCAAAATGCAACCACAAGAACAGAAACTCAAAAAGGACCAAGCTTATCAAGTCAATCCTCATCTTCACAATTAGTATTTGAAAAAACAGCATCAATGAAAAAATATTCACCATCAACCACAAATCCACCTCAGGTGTGTAAATGGGTTCACCCTCAGGGTCAAGTTCTTTTCCTCACTTTACGTCCGTCTCAACAGAAGTTGAGTCATCAGTATAGTAATCAAAATATTCTTCCTCAAACGGCTTCATATAAGAGCTAGGGTTTTAATCATCGAGCCCCTTCAACTCAATCTTCGCAGGCGATTTCAAAGGGGATTTAGGGATTCTCAGAGGTAAAGAAGTAGGGTTTTTCACAGGTGAGTTCAACGGCGAGTTAGGATTCTTCAGGGGTGAGTTCAAAGGCGACTTAGGATTTTCCATGAGAAGAGGGAGAAGAACACAAAAGCACAAAAGAAAAGGGAGAAGGACACGAAACTAGAATGAGAAGGCAAGTGAGATGAGAAGACACAACCTAGATCTAGGGTTCTTAGAGGAATATAAAGAGGGAGGAATAGAGAAATGAAGAAGAAACAACCCAGATCTAAGGTTCTTAAAGAAATAACATGAAAGCACAAATGGGGATGGGTAGAGTTTAGGGTCGAAAAGGGAGGGAATGGTTAATGGGTGGGTAGATTAATTAGGTTTAAGTTATTTTGATTAGTGAAAAGAGGGGTCAATTAATATGGATAAGTGAGGGTATAATTGAAAATAACATAAATCCACTAAGGACATAAAAGTCAAAAAACCATACTTCAAATGGAAATGGAACAATTAGTGTGACTTAACCCAAAAAAATGGCACATATAAGAAGAATAGGAGGGAGTATAATCTAGTGATATCTTATTTGATCATATTGACGCACAAATTAAAAATCGAATAATAAAAAGTATATATATAAAAGAATTTGCTGAATTTCTTGAAAAATATCTTCCAGTTTCTATCAACCAAAATGGGTCCCTACTCCCTAATAGAAGAATACAGTGGCACCGGCTAAACCGGTCACAGGAAATTGCATTTAGTTCTAATTTGGAGCTCATTTCATTTTCCAACCTCTTAGAACCTAACCCAAGTTGAAATTTAACCTATATCACTAACCCCAGTTTGTTTATTTAAGGACACTGAAATCTGAGAGCCTTCAGGCTCTCGGTTATGATCTTGGGTTTTAGCACAACTTTCTCTTATCTCTCTCATCCTTTCCTTTCCAAATTTCTTCCATTCACACTCCCAAAAAAAACTCCCTTTCATTCCCTCCCTAGGATCATGTAATGTTTTGTGTTGGAAAAATAGAGTAATTAATTGGGTAAATATCTTTTTGGCAAAGCAAAATTAGTAGTGTTTTATTGTTTTTCTTGTGCATGGGGTTACATAATATAGTTGTGGAAGAAAACATTGATGTTGATGGGTGGAGAAATGATAAATGGTTGTTTATATGTATTGAATCATCTAAATCTTCTTTAGTACACTACTTACTATCTCTTCCAAGTAAAACATTTTGACTAAACAAGAAAATAAAAGACAAATCAAAAAACAAACTACATTTTAATTCAGAAAAATAACAAAAAAAAGGCTAAATTTTTGACAAGAATCTGGTTCAATACTCTCCAAAGTCCAAACAAGTGTGGAATCATGAAAAGAATTGGCAGCTCAGATTCTCTTGGTGCTCTGGTTTCCATGTGCCCTCCTTCAGGTTTACAGCTAGCTAGCTAAGTCTAGTATTGTCAACCTGTTCATTTATTTAAATATTTCTGGGTTTTAATAAATTTTAGTAATTAGTAGTACATAATACATAATTATGATGAAATGATTGGTGCAGATGATCAAAGCCCTAGAAACAATATGTATAGCAGGGATTACCAGTCAATGTTAGATGGGCTAGATGAAGATGGGTGCTTAGAAGAAACTGGTCATGTACCTGAGAAGAAGAGGAGACTCAGTGTGGATCAAGTTAAGGCTTTGGAAAGAAACTTTGAGGTTGAAAATAAGTTAGAGCCTGAAAGAAAAGTTAAACTTGCTCAAGAACTTGGGTTGCAGCCTAGACAAGTTGCTGTTTGGTTCCAAAATAGAAGAGCTAGATGGAAAACCAAACAGTTGGAAAGAGATTATGGTGTTCTTAAGGCTAATTTTGATACTCTTAAGCATAATTATGAGTCTCTTCAACATGATAAAGATGACCTTCTTAAACAGGTATATTCATCTCTATATGGTGATTATTTCATGTTAATTACCTTTATTATTTTGTTTTTTGTTTGCAATATACTTGTCGGAACCTCGTTTGATAAGGGTATAATTTACCCATGTTGGTAATACTTTACATGTCAGACTCATATCGATGCTAGTATCGATAAAATAGTGAGTTGTAAACTTATATATATTAGATGAGCTAATCTTCTTACTATTATATAGTTTTGGGAAAATAACCTCACCAAGTGTATGGTCAAGACAACTATCTTGACCCGTACGCCCGAGCCACGGGTGTCTCGTGTCCACACGAGTAAGCAACAGTGAGATTACGTGACGAATTATCACAGCCTAAATACCCCAATCATAGTGAAAAACAAGACCCATTTTTGTATTGTGATCATATTATAAAGATTTTTAGTTTACTGTGACCGAAATATAGACTCTGATGACAGCAAAATCATCCTTGTGATATCCATTTGCGATCCTTACCGTTTTTTTACACACTATGATGATGTTTCTAATATGTCTTACAATTTTGGTGAAATTTGAAATTTGGCAGATAAAAGAGCTAAAATCAAAGCTAAATGAAGAGATAAACTCAGAGAGTGATAATGATGTAAGCATCAAACAAGAAGTTTTGGTGTTTGAATCTGATGATCATATCAATACAAAAGCTATTGAATCACTAAGCAGTGGATCAGAAGAAGAAGCGAAGTTGTTAAAGGTAAAAAAACATGTGTTTGCAGAGTCCAAAGATGGTTCAGATAGCGATTCAAGCGCAATTTTAAACGATGATAACAGTCCAAATGCTTCAAATTCATCAATTTTCCAGACTCAACAACAACTACTAATGTCTCCAATCTCATCATCTCCACCATCAATCAACGGTTTCAATTTCTCAGAATCAAGATCAGACGGTTTAGGA
Source organism: Amaranthus tricolor (assembly GCF_026212465.1). Lineage (NCBI taxonomy): Eukaryota > Viridiplantae > Streptophyta > Magnoliopsida > Caryophyllales > Amaranthaceae > Amaranthus > Amaranthus tricolor. Next base: position 23,673,333 of record NC_080054.1, on the reverse strand, counting down.
TCTGTCCCCAATAATAATAATGATAACAACAATGTGTATCATCCTCATTTAGTAAAAATCGAGGAACATAACTTCTTTAGTGGAGAAGAAGCTTGTAATTTCTTCTCAGAAGAACAAGCTCCTTCTCTGCATTGGTATTGCCCAGATCCGTGGACTTAAACCCAAAAAAACCCAAATAAAGTACTTGTAATGGGAAAAAAAATGGGTAAAATTGATGAAATTTATATATAAAAAACATCCTGAATCTTGATCCTCCATTAATGGTAGAGAAAAGTGAAATTCCCAAGAAAGACTGAAAATGGGAAAAAATGGAAGGAGGGCATGTGGGGGGACATGGAGATGGGTGGAGAAAGAAAGCAGGAAAGTAAGACGGTGACGTTTTGGAGGTTTGTGTAGACTTACTCTGGTGTCGAGTAAGAGTAATGTACACCGTGCGGCAATGAATGATTAGGCAGTAATTGGAGTCACTATCTGCTGTAAAAATAATAATAATAATAATAATAATAATAATAATAATAATAATAATAATAATTTTAATAATATAGAGTAGTACTACTCTTATTATTAGTATATATATATATATATATATATATATATATATATATATATATATATATATATATATATATATATATATATATATATATATATATATTATGATTATTATATTAATTATATGCAGGAACAGGATAAACCCAATAATGCAGAAAATAAAATAATGGCATTATTATATGTCTCCATCTTTTTAATTGTATTGCCCTGTTTTTTTCGTAAACTTTCACTTTTATCCCTTTTATCTTCAAAAACTCTATGAACTTACTTTTCTTTTTAATCTCACAAACTCAATTATTTAACGTAACCTATGGTTTTCGTTTTGATTAGTTTTGATTAGGGAAAATGCATAGGGCATGATTTTAAAATGTAGATTGATATTTTTATTTTAAATTACTTATATGAATAAAAATATATTAATTCCATTTTAATTAACTTGAGTGCAACGTAGACAAATAGATTGATTTATTTTGACTCAATTATAATATTGCTTAAGTGATCGTAAGCGTATTGCTGACAAATTAAAAATTGATCGATTAATTTTGATTTATTCTAAGAAAATGTTTTAATTAATGCAAGCACAACATAGGCATAAATCTAAAAATGCGCGACTTCTCCATTTCTTATTTAAAAAAAGAAAATAAAAAATTTGGCCAAGTCACACATTTTGTGCAACTTGACCCTTTGAAATGGGTCGAGCCATGCGCTCTTAGTAGTCCGACACATCAATTTTCGAAAATGTGAAACTTATAAGCAAAAAAAAAAAAAATCCAATAACAATCAACTTTTGAAAGTATTTCCCAAAGTAAGCAGTTTTTACACGAAATTGTGGTCAGGATAAGTTCGTTGTTAATAAGAGCGGGCAAATAAGTCAGGAAATTAATGGACCGCTGTTATTAACAGCGGGAGATTAGTTACACCGATTTTTCACTAGTCAGCATTCGCCCGCTGTTAATAACAACGGCTCATTAGTTGCATGACTTCCACTTTATTTTTGAACATATCCTCCATTGTTTATATATATATATATATATATATATATATATATATATATATATATATATATATATATATATATATATATATATATATATATATATATATATATATATATATATATATATATATATATATATATATATTATATATAAAAGTTAACATTTAAATTCATGTATGCAAGAAATTTATTAAACTAATTCAGAAATAATTAAATAAAATTGTAAAATCTTTAAAAACTATTAAATAAGTAAAATCTTTATAAACTATTAAAATATTAAATAATTACGTCATTAAAATCTAGGGGTGTTACACAGGCGTCGTAGGGACACCATTTGCCTGGTCGATCGAAATACTCTGTCGTAAGTACTCCTGTCTATGGTCCCATAGCGTGATGTGGCGCGCATTGATGTCGCTCCAATTCTTCAGCATTGGACCCATTTTGTTAGATCGATGAAGATGAGCATCCGTGTTGCACTCTGGAGGAATGCCCTGTACCATTTAATACTGGTGCAATACGCGCTTAGGTAGGTGTAGCTCGACAATGTCGAAGCATATTAGTGGTGCAACGCTCCTTCAAGTGCCCGTCAACATACCTGAATGCTCAGGTAATGCTGCGTATGCTGTAGCAGGGTACGGATCCCAAGAAAAATTTACAAATAATATTAATTACGGATATTTCATGATATACCACTGAGTTTCTACGAAATTCACCATATATCACACAAAATGTTTTAATTCACCATATACCATTGAGTTTTTGTCCGTTAGCACAGAATACCATTAATGGCAACTGCCGTTAGTGTGTCGTTTGTGGTAAATTATTAATTCACCATATACCATTAATTTTATTTTTTTTGCGTCAAATACCATTTTTTGCGTCAAATCTGATGATAGCTGATATCCGTATGTATCAAGAAACGGCACACTAAAATTACATTGGTAACAATATCTATGCTATAGAAAAAGGCAGATATCCGAAGATACTATATGAATGTTTCTAACTCATCATAACTCATCAAGGCAAACGCAAGTATACATGTTTGTGACATCGCGTGGCTAAAATAGGCTACATTTACAAGCAAATTCAAAAGAAGACATCACTTCAAGCAGGGAAACCCTAGATAAGTTGGTAGTTTACAAGCAATAAAGATGATTAGAAAAATTTAGTCTCTATGCCCAGCATATGAAACGCAAGTTTCAAGGTGTGCAACCATGGATGAGTTCGTCTACAGATCATGCCTATCCCTCACCAAATTTAAAAAACTAGTTCAGCCCACAAGTCATCAGAGAACATGCAACATGCCTCTTTAGCCGCAAGCTTAAAAGAGTCGTGACAAGCAGCTTTGAAGATTACAATCTTATTATTGATTAAGTTATCTTGATTAAGAATTTAAGATGAAGCATATTGAAAAACGCTGCAACCATGGGCACATTAAGGATTACGGAACATGTGCTCCTCTGTAAAAATGGGCAGTAGATGTCATGTTTTATCAAGATATGAACCAAGATCAAAGCTCATTCAAGTCAATTGCTCGTAAAGCACTCATTTATCCTACAGAGATGCCCTATTATACTAAAAGCCTTATTAAAGAGATAGTAGAAGAAAGGAAAACAACAAAGAAATCAACCAAAACGGATCACGTTCAACCCCATCACAGACTCGTGTTCCACCAAAATGGTATTTGACGCAAAAAAATAAAATTAATGGTATATGGTGAATTAATAATTTATCACAAACGACACACTAACGGCAGTTGCCATTAATGGTATTCTGTGCTAACGGAAGAAAACTCAATGGTATATGGTGAATTAAAACATTTTGTGTGGTATATGGTGAATTTTGAAGAAACTCAGTGGTATATCATGAAATATCCGTATTAATTAATTCATTAGAAGGCAAACACATATCTCAACAAAGTGTAAGGAGAGAATTGGATACCTGATCAGCTCAAAGCAGATCTAACTGATCGCGGTAAAAGCCCACACCACGTGTGTGTCCGCGTACGCTTGTTAAAAAACCATCTTGTTCCCCATGGAACATCTTCAATTGGCTTCTGGGGATGAGCAAAGACCACGACCAACAAACCGTAATGGCTGGACAACGCGTATATGTTCCCAAGCCAAAAACTGTTCACATATAAAGTAAAAAGTTAGAATAATAATCAATTATTTGACTTTAAGTAATTCAACGTGCTTACCTGAAGGAGTACTAGTGGTATAAAACATCTACACGTTCTTTCTCATGCACGGCATAGGCTTCTGTATAAGTATGCCAGTGTCCCAGATCCCTAACTATATGATCCAATCTGGATCTCGCCGCTACTCTTGTCGGCGAACAAAACAACACTAATCAAGTAGAATAGGTACGCCTTAGCGTACCTCTCAATAGAGACCTCATCCGTATCAACGGGAACCTCACAGAAATTGCCAATCAGCCACATAGCCCACAACGCACTACCTCGACTACGTGGAGGGAGTTGTCCCAATACCCGCTCAACTATGTCTTTCCAGCTATGCAGCTGGCGACCAACTGTGGACACAGCATGTCCCTCGATGGGAAGCCGTGACAGTACAACGATGTCCAATAAGGTGACCGTTGCCTCACCTAGGGGGAGATGGAAGGTATATGTCTCTTGGCGCCATCTCTTAACCAACGTCGTTATCATAGGTTGATCAACACGACCATAGGCAACTTGATGATAATCGTATAACCTAGCTCTACAAAGATATGGGATAATACGATCATCAATCTCCTATGGGGCTGAGTCAGAAAGCCTACAATACAGTGTATCAGTGTCTGAAACCTGGGCATTCCATAATAATGTGCTCCTATGGTCTGCCTGCAACGTGAGGATGTTAGGGTCACTAGGGCCTGGAGCTGCTAGATCCATCTCGAATAGCCTAGCTCTACGAAGATATGGGATGAATGGTTTTGATATAGCTTCAAAGATTACAAATGGATATGCACATTATAACCAACAAAAGCAATTATAACCAACGTAGCAATCAAGTGCTAGTTGCACATTACAAATGGATATGCACATTACAAATTGATATACATCAAGTGCTAGTTGAACAAAATCAATAATAATCAAATGTTGACTAGTGAAAATTATCCTAGATCAATTAAGAATCAATAACAATCAACAAATTCAGCACAGAGGGCACAATATCAACAAATTCAACACAATATCAACATCAAAATCAATAATAATCAACAAATTCAGCACAAAGGGCACAACTTCAACAAATTCAACATAACATCAACATCAAAAACATTATCATCCTTTGCCCTAAAATGTCGGAAAAAAATAAAAAGAAAAAGTTAAACCTTTACGCAATTCAAGTTTATCCTAGATCAATTAAGAAGCCTCCAATTGAAAGAAGGAGATGTTTGAGACCTTTGTGGGTTTTTAATGGAGGGAATGACGATTTTAAACTTGTGAAATTGGGGGAAAATGAACTGAGGAAGAGGACTGTGAATTTAAAATGCGAATGGGCCGCTGTTATTAACAGCGGGCAAATGCCGAGTGAAAAATCAGTGTAACTAATGCCCCGTTGTTAATAACAGCGGCCCATTAATTTCCTGACTTATTTGCCCGCTGTTATTAACAGGGAACTTACCTTGACCACAACTTTATGTAAAAACTACTTACTTTGAAAAATATTTATTTGCTTATATGTTTCAAATTTTCTCAATTTTCTTCATAATTGACCCATTAAAAAAATTAACAAGCCATAACCATTGAAATCGTGAAAATTTGAATAAAATGATTTTTTTTAAAAAAATTCTACAAAAAAGTTTCGGAAAATTTAAATTCTCAAAATATGCGTTTTTGCGTCTGAGCACTCTAAAGTCAGAATCTTTTCGATGTTACTAATAGCGAATAAGAGAAAAAAATTTACTTTGTACACTATTAGTCTGTTACTAACATTAAACAACAAAAGGAAGACAATATCATAACATTTGAAAAAAGGACAAAAAATAAATTACTTGTTCGCCATTAAACAACAAAAGGAAGACAATATCATAACATTGGTTGTTTTTTTCCGTCTTTTCAAAGGTTTTGACATTGTCTTTTTTCTTTTTCGTTGTTAGTAACAACGAACGAAGTCGTGACGCATGTTTTTTTCTCTTATTCGCTGATAATAGCAGCAAACATCATCATCATCATCCTACCCAGTATATCCCACTCATAGAAAAACTAAGGCCAGGGTCTGGGGAGGGAAAGATAGCGGCAACTCATACCCATAAAGGAGAGCGCGGCCAAAGGAGTCCCCCCGGCTCGAGGAAGATAACGAGACGTAATAACACGTGCAGGTAACTTAAAGGCTTATAAAAATAAAAGAAGGACCACTACAAAAAGAAAAAAAGAACTAATAGAAAGGAAACGATAAGAGCAAGAGGTTAAGGACACTAAAAGGTCAACTAAGAAGACATCAGTAATCTAAGACATGGATATGACATCTCCAACTGCTCCTATCCCTAGTCAGGTCCGCAGAGAGGTTTAACTCATGCAAGTCAACTCTTATTTGCTCATTCCAAGTTCCTGGGTCTTCCTCGACTCCTCTTACCCTCTACTATAATGCTTTCTACCCTCCTCATAGGGGCGTCGAAGGTCTTTCTCTGCACATGACCAAACCACCTCAATCTATTTTCGCGCATTTTTCCAAGATATAGGGGCTACCCCTAGTTTATCTCTAAACTCTTGGTTCTTAATTCTATCCATCAATGTGTGCCACACATCCACCTCAGCATATGCATTTCTGTAACTTCCATCATATGTTCGAAAATCTTTTTTACAGCCCAACATTCGGTCCCATATAGTAGAGCAGGTCTGATTGCTACCCGGTAGAATTTTTCTTTTAACTTACGTGGGAATTTCCTATCACATAGCACTGCGGTGGCTGCTCGCCACTTGAGCCAACCCACATGTATACGATGATTTACATCCCCATCAATCTCCCCATCCCTTTGAATGATCGATCCCAAATACTTGTACTTGGTTGTACTCTTAACAACTGTTTCATCTATGGACACCTCTGAAAGTAATCATTGATTGATTGAATTACTAGAAATGGAAGTAAACGCTATCACATGAACCTCGTCGTGAAAAAAAATACAAAATTTTTAACGTGGTTTTTCCTATCATAATTACATGGTTATGATCCACATAAGACCAGTTTGACAAATGACTATTAATTAGTGTTTTTGGCTAAAGTTATTGGCTGGTTTAAGCAAGTGAAAATATTAACTGATATCTTAGTTGTTTGAGCCAATTATTATGGTAACATTTGATAAAAATTATTTTTTGGCTCATGGTTGTTTATTAATTGTTTATTAAACCAAAAGTCATATGTCAAATGCTTTTTAATTGTTTAACTAATAAAAAGCCAAAATTTAAAATCCAAAGTCAATTTTAAAAAACTACTAAAATTCTACTTGTCAAGCATCCTATAGATAAGATGTAAGTTATTTGATCTATTAATCAATTAATCTTTCAACTATTTACATATAATAAAGTCTTAACAACCCGTTTGGTAGATAGTAATAAACGGTGGCAATGAAAATGAAAAACTAGTGTCATTTTAGTTGAAAAATCTCTTGGCTACCTTGATGGCCAAGGTTGTTCGACTCCAATCATCTCATTTTCTTCATAAAACTCATTCCAATGCATTACCATAGGGAGATGTGGTATTAGGTGGTAATGAAAATTTGTAAACGAAAAAACATTTTTGTGATCAACTTTCATTACCATAGGAATGATATGGAACTTTTGAATTTAACTCTATAAATCATTTTCATTACCATTATTTAGTATTACTAATCAAATGGACCGTAAAAGATTTTGAGAGCACTTAATGAGGGTAAAGAAAAAAAAAATGAATTGTGAACTTTTTTTTGGTACAAGTTTATAAATGAAATTAAAAATTACAAAGACCTAATTGAAAAGAATCATGCCATAATTAAATTTAAAACCCTTGTTAATTTGTAGACAAGAGAAGAGTGATATCAAAGTAGATATCCAAAAATAAGATCCAACAATCATTGGGAAAACACTATTGCTAAGATGGTGTTGTCCCTTAAAGCCCAGTAGCCCATCTGTGAAATTCAAATGATACCTATTGGTTAAAAAAAGGTAGAGACTGGAGAGAGAATTTAAGTAAGAATATCTAGTTCTTTACATGGAAGTCATTTAGGTTAGAAGTATGGATGCAACAAATTATCTCGGGGAATGAATTAGATTCGAACCCGTGACTTTCCGTCACATTGGCTTCTAATACTATATTAAGGAATTAACTCAACAAAAAATTTAAACTGATGGTTAAAGCCGTAGATCTCCAAGAATTAGCTAATAAGTTTAGCTTGACTTACTTCATAGGCCAAGAAAATATCATCCTAAAACCATATGGCGAGAAAGGACTTTAATGATTTATAAGTTATGGACACCAATATTTTAATTCAAGATAAATCATCCTAACAGTAACCACTAACACTAAGCTAATAACAAATCCCCCCCAAGAAAGAACTACTGATATTTCAGTGATAGAACAAATGCGCACGAGTTTCATCGTGAGCTAAGCAAAAGCAACAAGAAGTTCTATCATAGGTATATTGTTTATTTTTTGTAGACCTGATCATGGGCGGCCCGGCCCGAAAAAATGAGGGTTTGGATACCAAAATATGGTTCGAAGGGCGGGTTTGGGCAGAAAATAAGTGGCCTGAATTTTTTCGAGACGGATTTGAAATTGACGTTTAGCCCGCGGGCCGGCCCGAAAAGTCATATGGGTTTTGGCAGCTGCCTTGTCTCCTTGAGACTTCAGATACTCTTGAAATTCACACTTGGTAATTGGTATCGATAATGCCAACTCATGGGTAATGAGCACCCAGCTTTATTTTATCTAAACTATCTAATGTCCATATCTGATCATAAGCTTCTCAGTTTTGAAACATCAATTATGAGCTAGTGTACTTTCTATCAACAATTTTTAGAACAAATTATTTTAAAATGGAAATGGTATGAATAATGATAAGTTTATAAAAGAGTAGATGAAATTTAGAATAAGAATTTATAGCTATTTATTTTCGAGTATAATAAATTTATTAATTTTAGAATATTGTCTAAAATCATCATGTCTCTTATTTTGATGGGTTAGTAATTTATAAAAATTTTTACAAATTAATGAACTAATTAAAATGATTAATTAAATTATGTACACTTTTTATTTGACACTAGGATAATTATAACGGAGGGAGTATATAACATAGGCCCGCAAGCCCGCATATTATGAGTTTGGGCAGGAACTTTTAGGCCCGCATTTTGGGTCGGCCCGACCCGGCTCGCATCAACGGGCTGATCTTTCCTACCTAGCCCGGCCTAGCCCTGTGTTTGATCAGGTCTAATTTTTTGTTAATCCAAAAAAATTGTACTTGTTTGATAAAATTTTCACAAATTCTCTCAATTATATTGTTTCAATTTACATTCTCTTCTATCTATTTTACTTTAGCTTTTGGAATGAGCTTCTACCGAATAGAGTTGTATTATTAATAGTCATGTTCCTATGCGTCTACACTAGCACCTAAGTGTGTACAAAATAGATCCCACTAAAAGGTGCGTCAATCAATGAAATTATGTTCTTCAATGTGTAGCGATCAAATATCCAAATAGATCCTACTAAGATGTGCATTGGTAAATGTAATTTTGTAGCCTATGCTTCACTGTTGTAAGTGAGGTAGAGGATGAGAATGATTTCAACTCCTATTAGCTAGGAAGCAATGGGTTTGATAGAATTAAGTAAGTGTTTAGAGTCATGAAGTAAAAGATCAGTCTCTTATAAACAAGATTTGATTTATTGTGAAAACACCTAAAAACAAAAGGATTTGAGGGTGCAAACAAGTCTTCAAGAATAATGAAGGATCATCAAAAGATATTAGGCCCACCTACAAAGCTCGAATAATAGCAAAGGGTTACTCCAAAATTAAAGGCATTGATTTCCACGTGGTATTCTCTCTAATAGTAAAACACTCTCTAATTAAAGCCCTATCATCGGTGGCAATGGAGATTTTATTTGGTTTATAAGATCTATATGCGATTGACATCAAATAGGATCTATTTGTTTTATAAGACCAAATGCATTGAAATCAAATATCACTTCATTTGCAATTAAATAAGATCGAGTGGGACCGAATTTGAAGACCTCCATCTCCATTATATTATTGCCTTATTGGTAGTCATGTTTAAGTAAAGCACAATACAAGATATTACAACACTTATCTAAAATAAATTGTGGCTCAAAGCGAACCGCACATTGCATGTTTGCATCTTCATGGTAACTTGGTATATGGTACTTCTACTATTTATCATGCGCTCATTCCAAATTCATCCCTTTTGAGGCAGACATTCACACGTGTGATAGCTTTTCTAGTATTTTTTTTTTAATTTTGAAATTTTCACATTTTTCTATTTTTACCTTTACCCTCTTTTGTTATATTTTGCTCCTTTCAATTTCATATCTTCTTCTTAAATAAAATTTACGAATTTCAGTGTCAAACTTTGAATATAATTTCACATCGATCTATATGGAAAAACATATTCATGTGGGATCTTAAAAGATTCGTCCCCATATGTAATTTCTAAAAATCAACTTTTTAGAACTTTCAATAAATCACAATTAAAATTATTTGATTTTAGGTTTACATTGGAATCTGCGAAAAAAGTGAATTGGAAAAACAAATGAAAACAGAGGGAGTACTTTTATAAGGATCTTGCTATATGTACGTCTGTCTCAAGGCGAGAAACTCTTTAACCGCATCTTTTTTTATGAGTATGGGTATGAATTATCGTCTTTTATCCATTCCCAGAACCCGAGCATAATTTGATGAAAAAGATATAGTAAGTAATGATAATAATATCATAATTTTCTTTTATAAAATATTTCTATTACTTTCTTTAGTTATCATCTATGAAGTTAATGTATTTTCTCTTTTAATACTATATTATCCACAATTATTTTATCGATTCTTAATCTTAAGATAAATGTCTTTGGTGTAATTTTAATTTAACCTATTATCTATTTAACTTTTTAATATTATCTGCATAAATTAAATAACCTCATTAATTTTTATTCTTTATAATAAAATGTGAAGCTCATATTGGAATATAGGGTCTAATATTTTGATCAGCAAGTATGAAGGACATTAATTGTGCAAAAGTTAGTGTGAAGGTCAGTAGCAGTAGCTGTACAGCAGGTAGTGTGGAGGTCAGCAGCTCAATATAAGAATTCACTCAGAAGCATATTCATAGTGAGTGCAACAATGGATGAAGTTTTGTGCAGCCTGCAACCTATTAGCACATGCTTATTTTAGGTTATTATAGTATCAGTTAGTTGAGTTTGTCATAACTAACCGATTTCATATATCTAGGATAAGTTCTTGTAACTAGGATTAGTTCTTGTAATCATGGTTAGTCCCATTGGTGTTTTCTTTTCCTATATATATAGCTTGTACATTACTTAGTTGAATTAATAAAAAAAATATTCAATTCTTCATTACTATTTTGTAATCTTTGGAGTAACTTTTCACATGGTATCAGAGCAGTACCTTACTTGACCTGTGTTCATTCTTTTTTTTTCAAATCATTCTTTCCATATTGTTGCATGTTTAGAAGAGAAGTAAACATGGGAAATAAAGGAGAAAAGAATCAAGATCCTACAATGAATCCTTCATCTATCTATTATCTACATCCCACAGACACTAGTCTCAAACTAGTAACCAACATCTTTAAGGGAGTTAGTTTTAAGTGATGGAAAAGATTAATGTCCATAGCATTATCTGGAAAAAATTAAAATGGAATTTGTTGATGGTACGATCAAGAAACCCACCACCAATAGTTCTCTTGGAAAAGCCTGGGACCGTGTCAATGACACTGTGATAGGGTAGATTATGAATGTTGTGGATGAAAATATCACCAAAAACATCTTATGGTTAAGAACAGCCAAAGAAGTGTGGGATGAATTGGAGCATCGCTTTGGACAGTCTTCCTTAGCCTAGCTCTTTCACATTGAAGACGAACTGAGCAAAGTCACACAAACAAGTGACATGCGCATAGAAGAGTTCTATACTAAATTGAAAGGCATTTGGGATGAACTCGATGCCCTTGATCCTTATGAATTGCTTTATGGTGTCAAGCCAAATTATAATACCCTTAGAGCCTTTGGATGTCTTTGTTTTGTATCTTCCTCAAACAAGTCCAAAACAAAAATTGATCTAAGAGCTTCTTCATGTGTGTTCTTGGGATATTCACCTCATAAAAAGGGATATAAACTCTATGATATGCAAACCAAATTAGCGTTTGTTTAAAGGGATGTAAAATTTTTTGAAAGGTTCTTTCCTTATCACATTGACCTTAATCCTTCTGCATGTACAAAATAATTTTTTCTTCCTCTTTACAGTAGTGAGCAGATGCCATATATGCCTAACACACCTGATGGTTCCTCACTTACTGGTAACCCTATGGTACAACAAAATGCAGATACTACACAATATCCTAAAAGACAGAAATCATCTAGAGTGACTCAACAACCTATATACTTGCAGGACTATGTGTGCAATCATGCTTGCACTACACATTGGTGTAATATTGTTGACTTTAAAGCCTTAAGTGCTAATCATCATCAGTTAACAAAACCTTATGAAAACCACAATGAACCTAAAGATTATTATGAAGCCAGTCAACATCCCAATTGGATAGAAGCAATGAATAAAGAGCTACAAGCTTTAAAGGCTAGTCAAACTTGGGAAGTAGTTGATCTCTCTAAAGGCAAAAATGCCATAGGTTCAAAGTGGGTTTACCAAATTAAGTTCAAATCAGATGGTTCATTAGAAAGGTTTAAGGCAAGGCTTGTGGCCAAAGGTTACAATATAAAGCATAGAATTGATTATGAAGAAACTTTTTCACCAGTTGTAAAGATGAAAACTGTTAGATGTATGTTAGCTATCGCTGCAAATCACAAATGGATTATTCATCAATTGGATATTAATAATGTTTTCCTTCACGGTGATTTACATGAAGAAGTATACATGAAAATGCCAGAGGGCATTCCTAATCCTAATAACCAAGTGTGTTTGTTAAAAAAATCTTTAATATGGCTTGAAGCAAGCCTCAAGGCAATGGCTTGCTAAGTTAGTTGGTGAGCTAAAGAGTCTAGGGTTTGTTCAATCAAAAAATGATTATTCCCTTTTCACCAAAATTACGTCTCATCATACTACCTTAATAGTTGTCTATGTAGATGAAATTTTGATAACGGGTAATGATGATCATGAGATCACATTTCTCAAACAACATTTACATCATACCTTTACTATCAAGGACTTAGGGTCTTTACATTATTTTTTGGGGATAGAGATTAGTTACTCTCCTCAAGGTCTCAATCTTACTCAACACAAATATACAAGGAGCTTCTCAAAGACAGTGGCATCACATCATTCACCAAAGTGGTCACCCCCCTGCCTATGAACTTAAAGTTACTTGCCAATGAAGGGGCTTTGTTTGATGATCCTGCTTTATATAGAAAGCTTATTGGTAAGCTTAATTTCCTCACCCATACAAGACCTGATTTATCTTTTACTATACAGACCCTTAGTCAGTTTATGCAAACTCCAAGACAACCACATTGGAAGGCCTTACAACATACATTGAATTACATATATTCCATATGTGAGCAAGGGATTATTCTTAATGGCTTAAGTAAGCTTGTCTTACAAGCTTTTATAGATTCTGATTGGGCAGCTTGCCCAAATATAAGAAGGTCTGTTACTGGCTATATCCTCATGTTGGGAAATTCTCAAATCAGTTGAAAATCTAAAAAACAACAAACTGTCTCCATATTAAATTCTGAAGCAGAGTATATGGCCATTGCAAATGCTGCCTCAGAAGTTATTTGGCTCATCCGTTTACTCAAAGATCTTGGTCTTACTGATTTTCCTCCTGTTACTGTCCACTGTGATAACCATTTGCTATCCACATTGCCAAAAACCTTGTTCTCCTTGAGAGGACTAAATATATAGAAGTCAATCGTCATTTTACCAGGAAAAAAATTATTGAAGGGATTCTAAACCTGACTTATTTGCCTACCAAGAATCAGCTGGCAGATGTTCTTACTAAGATCCTACCCTCAGCTCAATTCAAAAATTTACTAAGCAAACTAGGTGTCTCTTATCCGAACTCCTAGTTTGAGGGGGGTATTGGAATATATGGTCTGATATTCTGATCAGCAAGTATGAAGAACAGCAGCTGTGCAAAGGTTAGTGTGAAGGTCAGTAGCAGTAGCTGTGCAGTAGGTAGTGTGGAGGTAAGTAACTCAATATAAGAAGATTCACTCGGAAGCACATTCATAGTAGGTGCAATAGTGGATGAAGTTTTGTGCAGCCTGCAACCTATTAACTCGTGCTTATTTTAGATTGTTATAACATCAATTAGTTGAGTTTGTTATAACATCAATTAGTTGAGTTTGTTATAACTAAATGATTTCATAAATCTAGCATAAGTTCTTATAACTAGGATTAGTTCTTGTAATCATGGTTAGTCTTATTAATGTTTTCTTTTCCTATATATATCTGAATTAATTACTATTTTGTAATCTTTGGAGTAACCTCCCTATAAGGTTATTCTAAGTGTCCATCATGGAGAATTTCATCGATTGAGAAAAACAGAGGAACTTCTGTTGCAGCACATGCGCCGACCCCTTCTACCATGTAAACCAGTTTTTGAGCGCACGTGTGCATCAACATCAGCTGTGGGGTCCACATGAACCGATGTTGGCGTCCACAAAGGTGGACCGTTCAATCTGTTATTATGACTACTCGTTACGTTTCAATGTTGAAATGGGCCTCCCATTAGTTGGACTAAAACACGTAGCTTATGACAATGGAGTGTTATTTATTCCAACAACGATTTCATAAATACTTTAATTGACAATGATGGCCTATCTTTACAATAAAATTTTGTATAAAGTTGGTTTATATTATTTGGAAAATTACTTAAAATAATTTAATTTTTTATTGACTTTTCTATTATAATTTCAATTATTTGTTACATATGAAGAATTTTAATTATAAGAAGTGTTTGATAAGATTGTATCAAAATAACTTCTTATCTATATAACATTTTGCATAAATAAAAAAGAAAATTCAAAATTAAATTATAAATAATTTAAAAAATAAAAAAATAAAAAAGAGAAATCAAGTATGTGTATTTTTTTATTATAACTTTTAACTTTTAATATTTTTGATATTTGATTTGATTTTTCTATTTTTAGTAAATAGCCTGTAAAAATCGGTAACTATTTGGGCAATAATATTCTTGGACAGGGGACCCTAAAATTGAGTATTTATGATTAATCAAAAGTTAAAATTATTGTACAAAAAGGATAGTATTAAAATTATAAGTATTTTTGTCTGATAAGTACAATTATTAAAAATACTTATTATTAGATTTATCTACACTAAAATAATGTGAACTAAGTTCATACAAAACTTTTATAGTATTCTATTTTTTAGTTTTTTTCTTAGTAGGTGGGCAATTAATAATCTCTCTTTCAAAATACTAAATAAATCATGTACACTAATAATTAAATTTTACAATTTTTATCACTTTTTAAGAGATTTTCTATAGGTCCCATTTAGGAAACACATATCCAACGAGTTATTACGATGAAAAAAATAGGAATTAAAAGGATATTCCAAGAAGCCAACCTTTTAAATAGGTTTGATTTACTAGCAAGAAGAGTTCGTGCGTGGGGGTACAACTCAAGAGTCAACAGAAATTTCGTGGAAACATGTTCGTTGTCTATTGACTAGTCTAAAACTCTAATTAGCTTTTATTATGTTCCATTATATTTATTATATATATAACTTTTTATTCAATTTAACTTGTTATCTAAATTATTTATATATTGAATTTTATATGACAAAAAATTCTAAAAAGTTAATATCATGAAAATATATGATTAGACAATTTAAATAAAATTTTACTTGATTATATTTTTCTTACGCATTAACTGCAATCTGAACGGTGATTTATATCAATAAGCAATATAGCATGTATTTCAAACCACAGAAATTATAATTATTACTCTTTCCGTCCTTTAAAGAAATTCTTATTTGCCATCTTGAGTGTTTCCATAGAGAATCTTTCTATTTTATTTCATAAATTTTAGATAAAATTAACATTATTCATCATCATTTTATATTTAAATATATTTTGTTATTCGTGGTCTCTATATTTTTTCCACCAATTTTCTTTTAATATTTTTTTAATACATTTATCAACATTTTTTTGTAGGAACTTCCTCATATAAATAAAAAAAAGTGATAGAAGTATAAATAAAAGAGTCTTTCAAGTAATCTTCTTGTTTGATTGAAACACTTCCCCACAATTTCCACAAAACCAAATACACAAAATAGCCATCTTAGATGTTACATATCTATATGTATATATAAAGTATAGATTAATTATAACAAAAATACATAAAAACAAATGGGATTTTCAGAATCAGATTCATCAGAGTGTAGAAGACATCTAAATCAAAGACAAATTCCAGGAGTTTGTTCATCATGTTTAAGGGAAAAGCTAACAAAGCTAAGCACATCTCCTTCTTTCAATAGAAGTTCTACTTTTATTTCTTATACTTCTTCTTTATCTTCTTCTCCTCCTTATTCAACTGCTTCATCTTCTTCAACCACCACTACCACCCGAACCCGGAAATCTTCGGGTCCACGTCATCGGAGAAACGGGTCGGAGGCGTATGTATCAGTTGGGATGGTGTTGAATAATGGGTTGAAAAAGAGTAGGTCTGTGAGTTGTGCTCCACTTTCTAAAAATAGAAACTTTGATTGTGTTAGTGATGAAAAGGGTATTATTGGTAAGAATAAGAATAAGAATTTGAATTTTGTGGATGGTCATGGTGGGAAGATTTTAGAAGATGGGGATATGAAAAAGAAAGGTGGGTTTTTGAAGAAATTGATTCATTCTACAAGTAGGAAGACTAAAGGGGTTTTAACGCATTCCAAGACCCTCAAAGAAACCCAAACTTCTCATAATATGATTACTAAAATTACAAAGACTAAGAATTAGGTATTCACATCATATCATAGGAGTTATGATCAACATTTAATAAGAGATATATGAAAGACGACAGTAAATTATATATACTTCTTAAGAAGGTTGCGGTTAAAAACCCTCAATCAAGAATCAGGTATTGTGATCATTATCATTATATCGGATGTACCTTATTCATAAAAGTTATGATCAGGATTTAAAGATGAATATAAGACGACAAATCATATATAACAAATAGGTATTTTGATTCCTATTAATATTGTTTCTTTTGGTTTATTACTTTGATTATTTATTATATGTACTATATCATAAGAAAAAAAATTGTACTAATCATGGAAAGTTCTTTTTTGGGTACATTTTCCATAAGCTTCACGCGGGGGATAAAAGGGGTAGGAAGATGATGAGTTATTGTGTGGTGTTCTTGAAGTTGTATAGATTTTTTTAATTATGTGTCATGATCATGACCAAAAATTTGGACCATTTGACATGTAGAGTTCGACTTTATCTCTTCATTGTTGTGATATTGCTTCTTATTTTTTTTCTTTGTCAAAATAATGTTTTTTTTCTTTTAATGGTAATTAATTAAGGTGACTATTTAGATATTCAATTGAATTTTTTTCGATTATTCTAGTGAATTTACTTTAATCTAATTAAATCTATAATTAGTGATAATATGAGTTTTAATAAGCAGTATAGTTTAAAAATACAGTTTTGATCACGGTCGTAGTAATAGTCACGAAATAGATTATATGGTCAATATGGATGATTTTGTAGTCAATAAAGTCTATATTTTGATACGATAAACTGAAAAATCTTTATTGTTTAATTTAATTCTATTATAATCAAGGAAAGCACAATTTTTAGTTGGGAGGGTTTAACTTCTAAGCAAATAAGAAAAGACATTAGTGAAAGAAATTAACTTTTTTTAAAATGAAAGTAGATGAAAACCTGGGAGACTCCAGAAAAAGAATTAGTAAAGCTGGTGACACCAACAGATTTATATAGTAAATCTAGGTTAAAAATGAAAAAACTAAACGTATATGAAAACGGATAAAATCTCCTAACGAGTCGCGATACATAGCTGTATAATATGTATGTACAAAAACATGGAGAAGACCAAGTCAGGAGATCAAGAATAGTTGGTTAGGTTTGATTTGATTTCTTCTACCAATTGCTGAATTAACCTTGAATTTTTATCTGTGCAAAAGTAATTGAGTACACCTGAAAAAAACAAGGTAAAAAAGAATGCACTCTGAGATGTATGGAAGCTGTTGAGTTCCATATTGTGCTTAGTACTGCTTAGCATCCTAGATCATCTTCAGTGATGTATACTTTAGCATATCTTATTGAATGACAATTATCTTAGGGACCTCATTTGGAAACCTACCTAATTGCTAGAATAACATGATTAATTAGCAAGTTTCTTATGGCTATCTTTTTCACTCATTATTAGTAGGGATGATAACAAGTAAAATCTAACCAGATCTAGATCTGTTTTATAAGGCTAGATACAAACCCATCTCGAATTTGCTGATCTAAAAAAGATGAGCCCCGATTTAGATATGTGGATTTTATGAATCTAAAATCAAACAAAAGTATGGTTCTAAATTAAATCTAAAACTGATCCTAATAGATAGAGCTTGTTTTTTATACGGTCATATAGTTGCTAGAATGTTATATATCGTTATAAATGGATGTGGTTCCTTTGTTCACTTATTTTTCTTAGCTTTCTTACCGAATACAAAAATTTGTAGAATAGCAGGAGGATTTTGTTGAGAAATTTGAGAATCAAATAGAAAGCTTTGTGTTCAAAGTAAATTTACATTAGACGTTAAGAGTGTTTGGTCTTTTGTGACAACAATTACTCAAGTTGAAATTTTATTTCCTTTGTCAACTTATAAACAAGTGTAGTTTAAGTAGTCGTCTGTTTATAGAGTTGCAATATTTTCAAATACACATCAAGTGTAACAACCTTTAGCGAGTGTTGAAACATATTATTACATCAACCCTTTTATCCTTTATTTGTTAATGATTAGCTCATTAAACCTTCCTAACTCAGAAAATTTGAATAAAATATGATATTTTAATAATTTAATTTCAAAAATAAACTTCGTGAAAACTTAATTCCCAAAATAAACATTCGTACATCTAAATTTAGCCTTGGAGTAAGTCGCTGTTACTAACAGCGACTTAAAATATATATATATATATATATATATATATATATATATATATATATATATATATATATATATATATATATATATATATATATATATATATATATATATTATTTTTAAGTCACTGTTAGTAACAACAACTTAATGAATTTTAAGTTTTCAAAGATCAGTTACTTCC
Organism: Amaranthus tricolor; assembly: GCF_026212465.1. Taxonomy (NCBI): domain Eukaryota; kingdom Viridiplantae; phylum Streptophyta; class Magnoliopsida; order Caryophyllales; family Amaranthaceae; genus Amaranthus; species Amaranthus tricolor. The sequence continues at coordinate 23,654,305 of NC_080054.1, read as the reverse complement.
TCATTCCAACCTACGAGATTAAGGGGTTGATCAGTTAACCTTAAAGTCGCTGTTACTAACAACGACTTACGAAGTTGACTGGTCAACTCACAGCGACTTATGACTTTTAATTTAATTTAATTTTTTTTTTGTCTTTCGCTGTTAGTAACAACGACTTACACCAAGGCTAGGTTTGGATGTACGGACGCTTATTTTGGGAATTAAGTTTTCACAAGGCTTATTTTTGAAATTAAGTTGTTAAATAATCTTATTTTATTCAAATTTTCCCTAACTCATCCCTAAACCATGCCCATCAACAACAAAGTTCCAAGTTATATACCTATTTTAATTCTTAAGAATTAGCTCACAAAGTGAATGTAGAGGGTAAAACATACTCCAAAGATTAACTCTCGCTTTGGAAAAATTGTCTAAATCCACACGAAGAGAAGAATTATTCAATTTATAGGAAATTGTGTTGAAATTTGTTCAAGAAATTTGCTACCTCTAAACCAACAAGATTCAAAGAGGTAAACTTCTCCAAAGAAGATCCCACTTCTATAAACAAAAGAAAACTAACGGTCCATCAAATGGTAAAAATAGTAATGAAAAGTTGGTGTAATTTAAGTACGTTTATCTTTTGACAAGTTTAATGCTCATGCTTATTTTTTTCAACAATATTATTTTCTTTACAAAATTTATTCCATTACATCATCATTTGAAAATATGATACTAGATGGTAATGAAAAATTGTGACAAAAAACTGTTTTATGATTAAACTTTCATTACCATAAGAATGATACATGGTATATATTATGAAAATTTACACTACAAATTATTCTCATTTCCACCAATAAGTACATATAACCAAACGGGCCATTAGGTTACAAATTGTCTTTGGTTCATAATTCAAGTTCAAACCTTGCAATGCTTACCAGTTCAACATGAAAATTCTAATCTCACAATGCAAAAGGTATGACAAAACCAAAAGTAAAAGATTCTCATACGAAAGGCCTCGAGAAATATCGACACTCCTCACTATAAAAAGAGCAAGAAAAACAAGCCAAATGAGGCAGAAACACGATGCTTTAGGGGCGACAACTAGATGCCTAGTGTAGGCAGCAACTCAGCCCTAAAATGCCAAGTTGTATTACAGCTTGACCAAGGCTCCTAAGCATTAATTTGTCGAATAACAGCAAACACAAACTAAATTACATTATTAAACAACGTACTAGTCAGTATTCCCCAAGATTAACACAACAAATTCGCTCGAGAGTCCATCCAAGATCACGTGTTTGCCCCATCGTCTTACAACCCTTCCTTGATTAAGCCGAGAATTTGGATCCACTCCACCATCAAAAAAATTCATTCATGTAGAAGAGAATCAAGGCATAATATAGACTCCAGCATACATACAGTAAAATAGATTCATAGTAATTCTTGTCAAGATACATGTTCAAAATTCACTAGACTTGACAAATGGCCCATGACCTAAACTTATACAGAAGTATACAAAAAGATTTTCTTGTGTGTCGGTTTTCTTTGTGGTAAGAATTAACTCATACATGTGTATATTGTGGCCTTACGAGTCCGTTTAAGTTGATTAGGAGCAAGGCAGGATCACAGGGTGCAAGGTGCGATCAAAGAATGCAGCAAAAGAATGTGCTCATCAGTGGACACTTGACCCTTTCTCTAGACCTATACAATCATATTAAGCACTCATACCTCCATTGTGGTTCCTGTACATCTCTATAATCAGACAGAAGTGTTATCTATTTGATTTTGAGTCTCTGGCTTCCGTATCATCATCATCATCAACATATGATGAACTGTCTGAAGGGCGTTTCAATCTCTGGAATATCTCATCTAGAGATTCAGAAGAGGAATCATGAGAGAGAAGTTTTGTTTCTTGTGATTGTCGCAATGGAAGAAATTTCTTTGACTCAAGATTTGTCTTGAAATTCTGAAAACCCGCTTTCATTGACTGCCATGTGGAAGACATACCAGATGATGTGCGTCCTTGGTCACTTGCAGAATTAGTAGTCTCGGTATTCAACAATGACACCTTAGCCGAAGCTATAGTATTCTCTGATGGTTTTGCGCTGGATGATTGCTTATTCTGCTCTCTCAACACAGCGTATTTGTGGCTTATCGCTTCCCTACTCCCACTATATTGACGAGTTTCAGACTTCGATGTTTTCACCAGACTACCTTTAATATCGTCCGTGGATGAAGACCCTTTCATCTCAACAGCATCCTAAAATAGGAATGAACAATTTTCCTTATAACGCAACGTAATCCAAAGGCATTGAAAACTATAACCCTACTTCCATAAAATATTCTATTGGAAATTCTACAAAAACAAAGTGTGAAAAAACAACTACCTTTCTGTTTATGCCAGACTCAACATCACCACTGACATTGTTAAAGTTCCTTGCAAGTGGTATAACTTGCTCGCCAACCTTGTGTCCTTGTTCAAGCCATGAGCGTTCTACACATGGGTATCATAAATCAGTTTTTAAAAATACAACAATTATTTAGTGCAACTAGAACTCTTAATTTTAGTCCAAGTATCCGTGTACACTCAGACAAGGGTAAGACACTGACAATTCATTTTGGACCAAAAATAGGAAATGTGTTTCAAAGAAAATCATTGTTTAATGAATGCACTATGTAGGATATGAGTTCCCGGTAACATTGTAAATGTCAGAGTGTGGCACCAATATAGCACCAATCTAGTTGACTATTTGACTTTGAAAACTAGTTCTTGTGCAATTGAACCATGCGATATGATAGCGAGTCGATGAATAAAAATTAAAAACTTAAGTTCTGCTATATTTACCTTTTTGCAAGATCATCATTCCAGATGGATCAAAACCATCCATATCGTCAGCTTCACTTTGGAACCTGAGTCTCTTCCAACTTCCAAAAAAATTCATCACCCGATCAAAGAAATTGCATGCAACCAGAATTGTATAGATAACCATAATAAGAGGGAAAATTTTGTTGAATCTCTTTCCGAAAAAGGGAACAGCATCATCAATGTTTCCCATTCGCTGTAAAATAATTCATAAGAAAATAATGGGTAACTCATGTTGATGCTGTAAGCGTATCACCAGTTGAGCAAAGTATGCAAAACGTGTTACGATACATGTCAATGAATAAGAAATAGCAAACAAGTCGTACGGGGTAACTCAGGCTAGACAATCAAATAAACAAATAGCATGTCAGAATGGTTTCATATGCTAGGAGAATCATGCATCCATTTTTCGTAATTACAGTAAACTCAAAATCTTTCTCCTATTCTCCATCAAAATTAATCTTTCTGCTATTGAAAGTGTATACAATACTACTACAATCAAACTTTAGAATTGCATCTCAACCATCAGAAAGCTTTAAGCTCCTAACACTAGATTTATAACCAATGCGAAATGTCTTGCATTATGACATCACAGGAAAACCAATGAAATCCTTATCTATGTCAGGGATCAAAGAGTGTAAGATGGTGCTCTCAGTGTAATGTCCTACCAAATGTATTCGCACATTAGATGAATCATAGGTGCCCCCACTGTATCCAGAATGCCATGGTCAATACACTGTGCCATTGTAATGTGAGGCAAAAGCAATACTTTCCCTTCTCCACCCCCTCCCAAAACCCAAAATAAAAAATGTATGACCTCATTATTGCCATGCAGGATCTCTTTGCTATGCAAGTTCATTGTGCTTTTAGTTAGAAAGAACCACAAGTCATGAATGTCAGAAAAGGCTACTAAATGACATTTACCTTCTCAAAGATAGTTTTAGCATTCCGATCAAGACGGATAAGGTTTAAAAAATTGTAGGAAATCGGAGGAGCATAACGAGCAACCATCCTGGAAAAAATAAAATCATTGTAAAGTTCACTGAAAAGGATACTTATTATGTAGCCATATCCTCATTAATAGTTTCCAATGCTCATGCTCGAGAAATAGAGAATGACTTACGAGCAAATCATAAGCAGGTTGACAGAGCTTGTTTGTCTTGGCGTCAGAGAGTAAAACATCAGCATTCCAATTTTTAACAGTGAATAATAAGTACATATACACATGTACATCAGAGGAATAAATGCAAAAACCTGCAAGCAAGCAAAGGATACAGTTAAATGCATAAATAAATTATCACGGCTACAACTAAACCTAATTCTCAAAACAAGTGAAGCCCAAAATAATTTCGGAAAAATTACTCGGAATAATCTCATCTTTCATCAGTTTTCCTACAATAATTTCACCTATTTATTAACCATGAATAATAACAGAACTATAGTGGTTGTTTACTCATAACATTCCAACCACATTTATCACATGCTATAACAACACAGCCACAGGAATTCATCCAAAAAAGGAAAAAGAAAAGTAAATGAGAATAAGGGGAAAAAAGGTGCTAGAAAATCAAAAACAAAAACAAAATCCCTTCCCAGCCTCCTCCCTGTCTTACCCCTCTTCATTCCTCCATTGAAAACCCCGAGCAGCTGAAGGTAGCATTTGATATTTATGTTTTTACACTTTCGTTTTTATGCTTTAGTTCGAATATATTTACTATTATTGTGATATTGTCTCATTCGATTTTCTTATACTATTCATCGGTTACTCTTAATTTGTATTATTTCTTATTTGTAAGTTAAATCACACATTTAAGTGGGATCTTACATTGATTCGTCTCAATGTAAATTTTATTAATATCAATTTTTAATAAAATCTCAATTGTACACTATTAGTGATATTTAAAATTGAATTTGTGTATAGGCAAACGTGCAAAAATCAAATGAGACATTAATAGTGAATAAGAGGGAGTATAAACTATTACTCGTATGAATATTCAGTATATCGACTTTGTATACAGATATAGTGTTCTATTTTTGTCTCATATCGCTGAGGAAATTAGTGAAATAAGAAAAGGGCAATTTTTTTACCCAAGAAGCAATAATCAGATTAGGGCTCTGTGTACATTATCACTATAACTGCTGATCAAATAGGAACACTAATACCTTAAGAGAAAGATGGGGAACAGGCAGCTAGGTGAAAAGATAGAAAATGAGATAAGCAAACATGAGCTGAGCAAAAAATTCCATAATAATTGTAAAGCAATCCAAAGAGGAAGGATATGTAGTGAATGAGAAATATAGTCAACAATGTGCTTCATCCTTATCATAATCATAGCAATATTTATCATTATTATCAACAACACTTTTCCCAAATTTTTAATAGCAGGGTAGGGAACAAGAACACTACATTATTATTGTTGCAAAAGCCAGGAAGAATTAAGAGGAATATTTTTGCTAAAATGATAGATTTAAGAGATTCAACAATGGCCAAAAAGGATGAGAATAATAAGGAAAGATGAACACAAATGTTTATGAGGGATCTTGGATACCTCCCCTCAAATGTAGTTTTATTTATAATTGGATTCAACAATACAAGTATAATTAAACCTCCCCTATCTTGAGACAATCCTCTCAAAATAACAAATACTAGAACAAAGTAAGAACACACTCAATTTTCTAACAATTGAACTAGCCCTCTCACAATATGTGTGTTTGTGTGGTGTGTAATTCTATGAATGATGTACCCTATTAATGGGCAAGGCATACATCATTCATAGAATTTCCTCATAAATTACCATAAACTCACATTTACATCTCACAATTGACTATGATAATATACATAGCAATTAATATAGCATTAAACAAGAATTGAGCAACCTTTCAATGCCTCACCAGAAACAGAATCCAATGTGCATGCTCGAACGAGCCAATCATTTGCTCGAACGAGCCATCAAAACAGAAGCTACTGCCTGCTGCAGCCTAGGCTGCTCGAACGAGCAGGGCAAGTGCTCGAACGAGCAGCAGCCTCTGAGTCCATCAAGCTTTTTCGTTGCCTTGTCCGAGCAACCATCAAGCCATGCCTTGACTCGTTCAAGGCATGGTTCCCACCTTTAGTGAAGCCTCATTGCCTCACATTAAGCACCTCATCGATCGTTCCAAACCTTAAACCAACACAACTCGACACATCTTCATCACTCTTCTTCAAGTACAAGACAAAGCATGTTCGATCAAGTGTTCAAAGTCATGAGTTTTGACACTTTCACTAACATGTGCGATTATCCGAAACTAGTTAAACGGTCATTTTTTATCAGAAGTGAGTAAAACTCCACCTTTTGGTCCCACCAACTCGCATTATTCCCACTGTTCTAATTTGTTATTCTTGCTTATATAACAAGCAATTCAAAAGTTGTTTTCATTTTGGATCTTCACTATGTTAAAAATATTTTTTGGACTATAATATGGTCATCAAATGCTTTTGGATACAATAATCCACATCACTTAGCATTATTTTCATCTTTAACCTCTTATTATTCCCCACTTGGTCCCTGTTGATAAATACGTATAAAATAATATTTCATTAACTAAATAATTATTACGCATTTACATTAAAATCCTTCAGATTCAATAAACCTTAATATTTCTGTAGATTCTAAGTGGGACAAGAATTTGGAACAGAGGTAGTAATAATTTATCTGTCTATGCCCTTTACCAAACTATATGAAAATTATATTACTAATACATCATCTTGCATGATTTGTGTGGCTGAGAGATGAGACGAAGGGACTAGCATTTTGCCTTTGTTCTTCACCGAAATCATAGATATTATAGAATATATAAGTGATAGCATCCCTCATTTAAGCATGGATATTACAGAATATACAAGTGAAAAACCAAATAGCGTCCCTCATTTAAGCATGGATATTATAGAATATACAAGTGAAATTAACCAAATAGCATCCCTCATTTTCACAGTCTAGAAACAGTTTCTAGTTATTGCGTGGATCTCATTCCTACTCAAGAGCTACAAAGTAATTGCACCAACCAAAAGCAACCCCAAATAGAATCTCCATCAAAACATATCAATTGACCTCCAAAATGATTGTACCTATGTAGTATAACGGGTTTCTTCGAACATCAATCAGAAAAATCATTGATTCCAAGAAATTAATTTTAAGAAACCTGATCCCCAAAATTCCAAATCCACCATTACGAATATTTTCAAAAAAAAAAAAGTCTTCCTACTTTTTGTCTCCTTGAGGGGAGATTAAATAGAAGACAGAAAAAGCAATGATGAAGAAAGGAAAAGCATAGTGAGGGTAGAAACATTTAACAACTACAATATCAGATTACCTGCACAAATAACTCTTGTCTTCCCACAGATTTGATGAGAATTGAAAAAAGAGATAGATCAACATTAGGAAGCAGCGTTGCTTCTGCCAAAAGAATTGCAACTGACATGCAACCAAGTACAATAGCCAAAAGTTTTTGTAGTTGCTTCCTCAAGATACAGCGCCATAATAACTCTGGAAAAAAGCACATTTTGCTTTTAGATTTCAATGCTTTGAACTATGAACAGCCAAAATAAACATAGCATGATGATATTATACAGTTTAAAATAAACACGGAAGAACCGTATTCAAAATACTAACACTTTACATCTTCAGCAGCATGAATCAATTGAGAATCATCAATGTTTTATATCACAATTAAAAATATGGCTCACATTGCCAGCTATAGCTATTCAAAAGTTAAAGGCGTCGGAAGTTCTAGATAGTACCAATAGTATCAAAGATGGAGCCAATTGTGCCAAGACGACTTCCGCGCAGGCTTGAAACATATTTCCTGCAGATATTAAGCCGATTGTTACTAATCTATCAATGAGAACTTGCCTAGATAACTAAACTTGTCACATCGATCGAATCGGTCCCAACAGATTGCAGATTTATTATTAATTTATGGGAAACTCCACATAGTAACCCTGAGGTTTTGGGTTTTCCGCGTGGTAACCAAAGCGCTAAAAAATCCACGTGATAACCCTGAGGTTTACCAAATTGTTCCACCGTGACCTTTTTGCACATAAAACGTTTGCAAATGTTGATTTCGAAGCTTTAAAGCTGTTGTACGCCTATTTATGCGACTCACCATTTCAAATGCCATCAGTCTCAACTTTTTCCCCCGAAACATAAACCCTAACTCTACCATCTTTGGGTTTGGGGGAAAAAAATAAGATTTAGATCAAGGATTGTATAGTTAGGATTTATGTTTTGTGGAAAAAGGTTGAAACTGATGGCATTTAAAATGGCGAGTCGCATAAATAGGCGTACAACAACCTTAAAGCTTCAAAATTAACATTTGCTAACGTTTTATGTGCAAAAAGGTCACTATGGAACAATTTGGTAAACTTCAGCGTTACCGCGTGGATTTTTTAAAAGTTTTGGTTACCACATGGAAAACCCAAAACCTTAGGGTTACCACGTGGAATTTCCCTTAATTTATTCTTATCACAATAGCATGTAATTTGTTTCGTTAAAATAGTTTTAAATGTTTGTCTTATTATGAAGGGCCAAAAACAACATTTCAAGTCATAGTAGTTGAATATTAACTCAAAAGATAAAAAATGACGAAATAATAGTAGGTGGTAACAAGAAAATATTAACGTAAAACTCAAATTTTCATCAAATTTTAGGAAAATGGATCGGGTTGGTTGGGTCGAGTTCGATTCTGGTTTTCGGGTTAGGTGTATAGAAAACCAATATACGAAAGCAATAATAATAATCAAACTTCATTAGACATCCGTAAATTAAAACCATTCTGGCGAGGAGAAAGACAATCTTTTCATTTATGAACTTTCCACAAGTTGCAGCTACACATCAGTCCCAAAACCAAGGAGGAAAAAAACGACTACCAACAAACAAGTAAAAAGAGTCCAGCAGATTAGAGCTAATCACCAGGCATATATGACACAGTCTAGTCTCAGACATACACAGAGCACAAAAAACTCAGTCTGGTCTTAGTATAGACCACCTTATATAAATGCATAGGTCATTTACTTCCGTCTTTGGCTTACCTTAAACTTACCATCAATACACGGGAATATGAACACTCAACTTTCAGCTCCAAATGCTCAATTCACATAAACATCTCCATTACCCCAATATTCACAGGACAAATACCACAGGATTTTCTCACTAATAGTCAACCTTGAGAACTGACCTCTTTTCTATAGCTCGCTTTTCTGTAAAAACATCTTGCTACATACTTCCTCTGTTCCATTATACTTGCTACATTTTCCATTTTTGGCAATTTCATATTACTTGCTACATTTCTATTTTTAGTAATAAAACAACGATAAAAATATCTACTTTACCCCTATTTTTATCCTACTCTATACTTCATTAACTTTAATATGTACTATATAAATATCTACTTTACCCCTATTTTTAGTACAAAAGTTGTTTTCCTTTTTTTTCATGTTCAATTTAGAATTAAAATGGAGGGTAATTGTCTTTTATATGTTGTAAATACTTTTTCTTAATTCTTGTGCCCATGCAAATGTAGCAACAAAAACAGAACAGAGGAAGTATTTCTTTTCTCGGAGTCCAATTAATTTTCACATACACCTTTTTGGAACACTCACTTCTGAAGTTCTCCCCTATTCACCCACCCACTTTATTCTATCTCATTTTTCACTTCCTTTAAACTTTTTTCGAAAAGAAAATGGAAAAATTCATTTAAGACAGCAGGAGTAATAAGTAATAGAGATATCAATTATTAGAAAGGAACCAATATACAAAAAGCATTAAGGAAAAAAAGAATCATGCATTCAAGCCACTATGAAGCAATTTATCTACAAAATCAAGATATGCCAAATGCCAAGTGTAGCTTAAAAGCTAAGATTGAACTTTAGCTATAAACCAATAACCTCAAAACAGAATTTTGAAAGCTTTTTCTGATCCGTTCATAATGATCTTTGCTTCATGAATTTCAAATCTTATAATCATCATGGAAAACTCCACATCTATAGAAAATCATGACAGCTGGAACCTCCTGGGCCATTCATATTTTAGACAATCTTAAACACGATTTTGGAAGAAGTAACCACAAAGACTTTAATAAAAGGGAGTTTAGGCAAATACAATTTAGACTAAAAAAAGTAGATTCAATCCTGGGTACTTTTACTAATTAGAGAGGCATATTGAAATTTACATTTTCCTTACAGAAAATAGAAACCCAGATACTCATTGTTATATTAACTATTAACTATATGATAAAAGAAACCTAATTATCTATAAAATAACAAACAGAGAGCTACTAATTTACAGAAAAACTTCTACTAATCAGCTATCCACTGTAAAATGCAATATGCCGTGATCAAATCTGCCAGAGTTTGATATCTACTAGCTCAGTAAGTAAGATATTACTAGTAAATTTATATCCTAAAGAAAGTATATCCTATTCAGATTGTTGTCCCTTGCATCAAAATCAGACAGGTTGCTGCCAAATCCAGAGTCATACTCATAACTCACAGAAAGCCATACAGCCTAAGCATCTACTCACAGTTACATTTCATGTTTCAACAATTTTTTTATCAGCACTAAAGACAAATTGGATAGATCAAGTTTATATGGAAAGATTAAGGTGACAACATACCATCCTGTAGCATGGCGTCGCTCAAAATTCTTAATGGTATCTTCCACCTCAAGGGCCTCCAAGACATACGTCATATATTCACTGCAAAAAAAAAAAGAAAAGAAAATATTATGGAGAAGCTGATGGAAGAGAACATTACATAATGACACTTATCAACCATACGTTACAACCTGAACAGTTCCAAAAACAGTTCAGGAGCTAAACCAAGCAAAGCTAAATTGTAATTCATTCATGTTTATATAAACTGACAACAGGCAAGAAATCAAGATTAAATACTGATTTAGTCTTAAAAAGGAAAATGATTGTATTCTACTCAAACTTGGACTAGCTTAATGACTGAAACAACCTCTTGCATGACTTCCACAATCTTAAAGTTCATAATATAACTGCACGCGTTAATATAAATTCCACCCAGAAACTATGAAATTAATCTTCAAGTTTATTGTCTGAAAGTATGATATCAAAACTCATAATGCAGAATCAAGTATAAAGGAATCATTGTCAAAGCTTATCATGAAGCACATCCACAACATAAGTTGATTTATGTTCTGCACCCTTGGCACAGGATAATATGTTCATGCAAAGATATGTTGCATTTGATGCGTTTGGAATAGGGACTCACACGTTCAGTCGATCATATACATCAAGTTAATAAAATGCAACGTTGGACTTCTAAGAAAAATTAAGCTCGGAAGTTAAAAAACATACAAAAGTGTTGAAGCAAGTCCCAAATCACCTTGTCATGGAGAAAACTTTGATCACATAATCGAACATGGTATGTCTTGTAGTTTGGAGAAGGAAGATGTGGATGTGTTGAATTCTGATCAGTAGAGGTTTGGATCACTACATGAGGGGATTGACGTGGAGCAAATAAGATGCATTGGACAAAGCAAGGAGGCTTTGATCAAGACATGAAGAGGCTTTACTAAGGGTGTTGGACCATGCCTTGAACGAGGCAAGGCATGGGGGAAAGGTTGCTCGATCCAGGCAACAAGGAAACAGCAAACAGGTAGCTGAAGCTGCTCGAACGAGCATGGTTATGGCATTCGAGCAGCATAGTGTGCAGCAGGCAGAAGCTGAGGACACAACTGCACGTTCGAGCAGCCAGTACAGAATGCCAACTGTTGTTTCTTACATTACTTTTTTCTTTAAGGCTGCATTATAGCTATGAGTTATTGTTGAGTTATTGTTGTATTATTCCTGAGTTATTGTATGGTTCTAGAATGTTGTATGCCCACTATTTAAAGGGCTTATGGCTTCATAGAATAATACAACACACAACAAAGAGTAAGAGCTAATACATAGAGAGGAGCTAGGGTGAATACCAAGAGAGGGTTCTTTCTTTTGCATTAGTATTGAGGTTCATCTACATTGTCTGTGAGATCTGTATCTTGAGAGTTTGTTTTCAAGAGAAAGGTTTATTTTATTAAGTGTATTGTTGAATCATTAATAAAATAAACATTTGAGGGGGAGGTATCCAAGATACTTCATTACATTGTGTGTTCTTTCTTCCATTGTTTTTTTCTTGTGTTTTCTATCTTGTTTCTCACTTGTGTGAGGTCTTAATAGCTTTCATTTCAAAAAGAAATGTGTTTATAGAAGTAGGTGAGTGCAAACAATATAATGCAAAACGAAAAAAATCACAATAGGGACTTAGGGTCTCAGTGGCTGTTATCAATGATACCATGCAAATAATCTCTGGTGGTATGGACATATCCAAACTCGCCCATCATCCAATACTTCAAGAAGAACCGATGAGAAAACTAAAGGATCGGGATGAAAGGGGTTTCGAAAAACGCAAGAAAAATGGAAGGTGACTTGTATGGAGGGTGTAAGAATGACAAAGGGAAAAGTTTGACATTCCATTTTACCCTTGGTAGCAAACATCATCGGCAACTTCACATCTATAAAGGTGCACATGATTTAATGAGTCGTTTTGCGTAGTCCATTATAATCTAAAACCAAAAAACTATAAATATTTTTCCCCACAAGATAAGGGACATTGTATAAAAGCGTAAGCCATGTCGATTATACAAAAGGAAGAGTAAAATGTTAATCATATCACCGCGTCGTGACCACCTTACAAAAGACTTTTGAGTAAGCCATGATCGCCGCAAAACCATAGCCTTGAATGTGGTTGCGTAACCATTATCATTATAGAGTTCACATCCATGATTTTGCATTAAGCTTAGTATTGATACTATTTATTCATACCAATGCCATCATCATACGGCTCTGATGGTGTAGAAGTTGCCTAAGTTACTCAAATACGAGTATGAATGTCGAGAATAGGAACATATTCAAGTGTTGACATGTCGATGTTGTAAACTTAAGACACAAAGACATTGTCCTAAATTTAAACACAACATATAAATCACATATTCCTATTTTGACATCTTTATTATGAACCCTTTACATTCATATACGTGTAACACCCTTCAGCTTAAATTGTTGCTAGTGTGTATCAAATTTCAACTTTTTAGCTTGCTGTGAGCACATATCACATAAAACATCTTCATATTTTCTTTTGTGCCTCAGAATATGTTTTCAAGATAATTGGAGTGTCAATTTGACAATTGAAGTGACGACTAGGGAGTCCCGATAGCAGTAAGGCAAGACGAAGAGTCAAACCAGCATAGGGTAGTTGCTAAAGTGTCTTCCTACATAAGGCTCTAACTCGACCTAACACTTTTACCTACTATGTTTCATCAAGCCTATTCTCATTCTTGTTATTTAATTTGTTGCTTTTCAAATTTTTTTCAATCTTCATATCTATAACATAGTAAATCTCTAAAGAAAGTTAAAATGCTTATAAAATCTCCACAAGTAATCTCGGTCTATCACCAGTGCAATTGTGTTTAAGAACCAAAGAATGGAGGCATCCAAAATTATGATAGTTGACAACAAAAACTAGCATACTACAATAATTATTACTATCACATAAAACATAGAACAGCAAAAAGAAGACCAGACAGAGACCAAAATTTATATATTGTCATATAAAAGACTCCTTTCTTTCTTAGGATAATCTACCTCTTGTATCGATAATACTCCTCGTAAGCTACTCTTAGCTGACGCCTAAGCTCAGCCATTGATTTATCATCTGCATCATAATCCATGTCATTTTCACCCAATCTCCCTCCTTGTGGTTTGAAAGATGGATCTTCTTTGAACTGAGCCAGATAATAGAAATCATGAGATACATCAAGATGTGTACTATCATGAGATAGTAATGAAAAAATAGTTTCTATACCATTTCAGCCAACATCTTATCAATGACGTCCATATAAGGCCTTAAAGGATCACGTTTTGACATTTGAGTAGATGTTGCTTGAGCAACCTAATAGAGAATAGTATCAATTAAAAAAGCAAAATGAGAAAACAATAAGGGTATTCTACACAACGAAATAATAGATTAAAGCATGAAAACACATTGCACTAAGAAAAAATCTCAGATTTTACTATCCCTCTTTAATAAGCTATCTAGAACAAATAAGATGTCAAAGATTGGGAGACAAAAAAAATATATATAACCTATCTACAAAAACAAAGGGGAGATTCAAGACTCTTCAAACTTCATGGGAATGAAACTTATCAACCACGCCATAAAGTTATGGAAAAGGGTGATTAAACAACGTCAAGCATTTTTGAAACCACTTTGGTTTTATGCCAAGAGTCAATACGATCCACCATGAAAGTTATTTAGTACTATATGATTAAACAATTTGCACATATTTTTCATTGTAATGGATAAGGCACATGAAAGCTTACAAACAGAATTACTTTTGTGGATTATTATATCAAAAGTGGTATGCCATGCAAGTATTTGGTAGTTCAAATCAATTAAACTACATCTGAAGGAACGATAGAAAATTTCCCAATCATGACTAGTCTACATCAAGCTTCTTATTTCTTTCCTAAGATCCTACTTGTGCATGAACTTAGTGGCCTTAATATTTTTGCCACCGCACGTCCATTTATTTACGCACAGGATCTACAACTAGACGATAGAGATCTTTCAAAGTGAATGATAAATATCTTGGGATACTAAAAACTTTGGGCAACTTTACGAGAACTAAGATATTGATCAAAATACTTAGATGTTAAATATCTTAAATGTGAGAAGTCTTTCCAAGTGAGTTTAAAATATATTGGATTTGTTAAGTATCTTAAATGTGATAGAGATCTTTCCAAGTGAATGTTAAATATCTTTCATCTATATTTTACGAGAACGAAGATTTTGATCAGAATACTAAGATGTTAAGCATAAGAATGAAGAATGAAGAACGATTGAAGAGTGAGATTAAAAATTGATATTTGTGTGAAAGTACGCACATATGTAAAGAATATTTTATGTAAATGACCATTGAAAAGATTTCTTAGCTACAATCCTATGGATTGGTAATAAATAAAGTTGAACAAAGTATTATATTTGTTAGCGATCCATGTTCATTTGTTTTGGTTCATGTAGTTGTTAGGATTAAAATTTTGGCATTGTTTTTTGAAAATTATCATATTAGATTCCATGATGGAAGAAATTAGCATTATTAACACTTTTTTAATCAACCCTAAATAAGAAATAGTTGTAGCAGTCATCATATTAACTTTGAAAACATTGTGTCTAAAGTGCAGAAAAGGATTTAGTTCACCTCATGAATGATTATAGAATTATAGATAGTGTTTCTCCAAACTTAAGCCTAAAGTGAAGAGCCTTGGAACACCCTTCGGGGTGGGGATCCCATCCCCTAAACACAAAGAGTGAGTTATATCCTTCTTCAATTCTCCATCCTTGGAATCAAGACACAAAATTTATCATAACCTAACTCTTAATCCCATTAGGTATAAGGGTTCCCATACCCTAAGCACAAAGGGTGAGTTTTGACTTTCTTGAATCCGCATCCTTGGAATCAAGAAAAAGAATTTCATCATAAACTTAAACTTGTAACTATCCATGTCATCATATTCCAACTTCAAAAATATAATGCCTAAAGTGCAGAAGGGAATTTAGTTCACCTCATGAGTGAATACAGAATTATAGATAGTGTTTTATCAAAGCTTAAGCCTAAAGTGAAGAGTCTTGGAACACCCTCAAGGGTGGGGTTCCATTCCCTAAACACAAAGAGTGAGTTATAATTCTCCATCCTTGGAACCAAGACACAAAATTAATCATAAACCTAACTCCTAAATCCCATTAGGTATAAGCGTTCCCATACCCTAAACACAAAGGCTGAGTTTTGACTTTCTTGAATGCCTATCCTTGGAATCTAGACAAAGAATTTCATCACAAATCTAAACCTGTAACTGTACGCACTCCCCTTCCCTGCTCCCCTCACTCAAGATTTGCATGTTACTCCCATTATGTGCTCCTCCTTAAAGATCTTAGGGATCATTTGATCTAGAGATAATTAAATTCAAAAAAAAAAAACTCATAATTGTCCTTTTGGAATCCTCTCAATACTATCAATATCAAGGCCCGATTATCTCTACATCAAGCTCTAATTGCCCCTTCATAAAGTCCTAATCTCTTCTAGGCCTCTACATCATCTCCTAACCCCATCCCTCCATGGAACTTGGCAATCCCCCAAAGTCGAAAGCAAAGGATATGATGTTAGCTAGAAACAACATTAAATAGATGCATGATCAACAAAATGAGGGACTTCGCTAAAGTAAGTGATTGGAAATTCACCGATGGTCCAAAGCATATAATATAGGAAAAGAAACTCAATAATAGATCTATCATAATTCATAAAGGCTCAAAAATTAATGATCTATAAGGGATATTTTGTATCTTAACAGCCCATGTCAAGTACTTACCCCTCCTACATGTGAATTATGTACTGATACCACATTGCGCCCACAAGGAGCTTTTTACACTCAATGGAAAAATGGCATAAACTAGAGAAGTTCGAACAACATTTATTCACATCATCATGTGTGAATAAAGTGTCAGTTCCAAGTAATGCAGTTTAAGCTTACCACAATTGCATTTGAGAAGTTCTGATGAGCATCGTCCAGTTTCACAGCCATTTTCGCAATCTTATGGGACAATTTTTTCTGCCGAAAAGTCCAGTCTGCATTTTTCCAGAGGCTGCGGGGAATTTCACTTAAACCAAAACCAAGTAAAAAGGCTCCTGTAACAAGTCCGAACGTATTGGAGCATGCCATCGCAAAACCAAGGACACCTCCTTCCCTGGTTCAGACACAGAGGAGTGTCGACCAAAAGTCATAACACTTTCGCATGAATTCAATGATGAAAGAAATGAACAAAAAAAGAACGCAAAAATATACAGAGGTCGCAACTGACAGGTTCCTGCGCATAGTGATAAGGAGTATGAGTCCAATAAGACCAATGGATCCGACGATTAGATAAAAGACAAGGTTCACATGCACACTGGTTTTCAATCTTTCTGTCATTGTAAAGTCCCCAGCATCTTCATAACCTTGAATAAGGGGGACCACAGCCCTGCTTAGCAGAATCATATAGCCCAAACATATAAGACTATTTGTATCACTTAGCTTCCACCAAAACTTTCCGCAACAACCATCATCAGAAATTAATATAACAGTCATACCATGTTAACAAAAACGTGCTCCAATATGACCAGCTCCAAAAGAACGAAATGACTTGATTGTAGTGACCAATAACAGTCTGCAGTAACATTATTATCAACTTCGAGTAAGTCCTCTACGAAGCTCTTATCCTATTTCACTCTACAAAAGCAGTTTAACAAGTCCAACACTAGAAACAAAGTCAAACAAAAACATCTAGGAGTATAAAGCACAATTTCAAGAAAGTCCTGATAGACAGGATGAGACTCCCATTTGCTGGTGTTGCCAACTTGAGTTATTGTGTACTAAAAAGGGTCAAAATAGCAATGTGATATATGAACAGCACAAGTAACTAATCTATAACTATTACTAAAATAAAACATGCTCACATCATGCACCTTAAAAAATGCATAGGTGTCATTTTATCATGAAAATATTTCCCTTCAATTTGATATAATGATGTAATCATGATCTTTTAAAGTTAAAAAAAATTAATATTTTCGTTTTATTAAAAAAAAAAAAAGAAATAATACATTTAATGATTTAATAGATATTTGAAAACTACAATTCAGTTACATCAATGAATTTAGAAGGTACTAACAATTTTTTCTAAAATTTTTATATTTTTTAATTTCCATAAATATGTCGGAAAAGATTAATAAATTTGTGCATCGCACAAATGATTTCCTAGTTCTAGATATAAAAGACAGAACAAAGCAGATATCAAACAAACGTTGTAAAGACCTTGACTTAAATATCTTGTAAGTCAGTACAATGAGGCGAGTAAGGTGGCATTGGAGAGCTAAAATCATAACGTTTAATATGACGATTGAATCACTGCATTATCATTTGTATATTGAATTTAACTTTGTGTTTTATATAATGAACATGTATTTCAAATAAACTACTAACTTACTCAATAGTTTCTCTAACTCTAATACTCCTAAATTTCTCTACAAATCATGAATATAGATGCTTAATTTAGAGAAGACTCAATTTAATCTAGTCAGTCACTATGATTATAGATGCTTAATCTTTTATTTTTTCTATTACACAGGACCTTACTTTCTCCAATTTAGACAAGACTCAATTTTCAAAGATGCGCAATCATCATCACAGCTTTAAATATACAAACATTAAACGGAATCGACATAACTTCAAAGTACAAATTAGACCATAGCCATTAAACAAGCCCAAAACGCATACAAATTATGCCAAAAGAGAATAATATAACCTAGAAGTGTTAGTATTTATCACCGATCAACTTACACATGTATATATCAAAGTAAAAGATAAAGAGAGGAATCGAGTGATCTTGTTCGTCATTTTGATCATCAACCTTTTTATATTTAGGGGGATCATAAGAACATAACCCATTCGACATCCACCATTTTCATCCAAAAATACATCTCACTCTCTTACCGTCACTCGTCTACCGGCCTGCCCTCCACCGGTCCGCTCAGCTGGTGACAGCCACAGCTGCCATCGACTCTTCAATTTCTAATCTTCATTGATGTCATAGACACATTGCATTTCTCTGAACTTAAAAGGTATTTATTTTGAACATCCATCGTAATTTGTATATGATTATTTACTTATTCATTCATCTTATTGATAATTTGTATTTGGTTATTCTGCTCATTTAGACTTTTCATTGAATTAGATTGACAATTGTGCAAGTTAAGGTTTTTTCAAAAAAAATAAGGGCTTTTTATGCTATTTTAATAATTATAGATACATTATTCAAATTAGATGATGGTGAATTAGAGTTACACAATTTATGAATGTGTAATTTCGAGCTAGTGAAATTTGCACGTGTTTGCTGTTGTATGAGATATTGATCATCTGATGAGGTGCTAAGGATTGGTGTGCACCTTGCACTGACAGATTGTTGCCTACTGTTTTTGATGTTGCTTATGGTGATGTGACATACTTGATCTGGTGCAGTGGATGGTGTGTCAAGTTCCAATATAGTGCATAGGTTTGCGTAGTTAGATGCTGAGATTGGGTTTGCTATTGCACTGAGTTGTTGGTGATTGGTACTTCGTTGCTTGGATATGCTAAATGTGTTGCAGATGATTATAGTTCTATACTTCTATTGAAGTTGCTGGTGTGTGGATAATCATGATCTATGCATATATGTCACTGGGCTTGTCATGCTTTTTGGCTCATAATGCTGATATAGGCATACAAAACTTTGTGCTTGTATATGCCTAACTTTGCTAGACTTTGTATAGGATAGTCTTAATTTTGTGATGTAAAGTCTTGTAGTTTTTAAACTCTCTTTTAGGTGTCCCTCTAAAGTTTTTAAGATAGCCCTGGCCTTGATCAAACGCTGGATGGAAGTTTTTTACGTTGTTGAATGTAATTTATTTTATTTAAATTATCGAAATCACTAGTTTTTTTCTTTTTTCTAGATCCTCCCTAGTCAAATCATCTCTATTCTAAGTTCACTATGCAAGTATAAGCATTCCCAACTATCCCCAACTAGCCATTTCAGACTTAAAACCCCACAAAATCCAAGACCTATGTTAATCAGAATTCTCACTTCACCCCTAGTACTCGTGTCATATGTTCGAGATCCAATTAACATATAAATCAACATGCAGATGCCCCAAGACTCTTGAATTGGCATTTTCCCCCATACCACATTTTTGGTGTAATTCAGATCAAAACATCAGCACAACACTATAATCAATTAAAAGCTAAATCCCTAAAAGATCAAACTTCTACACAAACTGCTACCCCCCCCCCCAAACTAACTCAATCGAGAGTTGGATCCCGGAATAGTTTCAATCCCAATCACACACAAAATAAAACCTAATTCGTGAAAATTTCAAAAAAATTCAGTAAAATCAAACAATCAATGAATCAAACAAAATCCAACAAAAAATCAAAATTGAGAAAGCAGATATAAAATTACCGTCCAGATGTCGGCAGGGACAAGAATAATAATAGAAAGCGAACAAAACCAAGCATAACCGACGGTAAAAAATACATAACGAGGAACATGAGGTCCTGCGAAGTATTTTAGGGTTATAACCACCATCCCCAATGTCATTGGCAATGATATCAAATAAAACACCCACATCTTCCTCTTCTTCTTATCCTCTTTGACAAATTGGAGATGAAAATTTGAGCTGAAATCGTGAAATTAAAGCTTAAAGAAGAAACAATCAATGGAGTTTACTTGTTCTTCGATCTTCGTTGTCGTGGACGTCGTCCTCTTGTATCACAGCAAATTGCAAGAAAAAAGAAAAAAAAAAAAAAAAAAAAAAAAGTGTATTCCTGCAAATTGGCGTGTTTTTGCGGATGTGTTCATTTTTTCTACTTAACGCGATGAATTAGTTGCGTCTAGTCAGCAGCACTTTGGACCCACTTAGGTTTCACCAGTCACCACGTTGTGTTAGTGGTCACTGCCTTACTAGACTAGTCTTCTTGCAAATCTAGCTTTGTTCATAGATTTAGTCCATATGATTAGTAGTAAAGAAAAGTAATTTGTTTTTCAAGAAAAATATAGATATTTGGTATTAATCGAAGAAAGAATAAATGGTGTAGAAGAGACTCAAAGAGAATTAAAATGTATAGATGAAATTAAGAGAAAGTGATATGCGATATCTAAAAATAAAAATGATGAAAATGAGTGAGTCGATCAAAATCAATAATCAATAAAATATACTAATGAAGAAACGACTTGAAACAAGTGTCACGCCGTCATTAAAAATTTTTCCAACTTTTTTCTATTACTAACAGGAAAACTTTTGATATTTGACTTGATATTTAAGGAAATAATTAACTCATTAAAACATGTAATATTTATTGATTGACTATAAATAATCTATTAAAATACTATATTTCCTTATATAAACCAATTTGGCTATTTTCTCAAGTAATCCTCCCAACTATCTATCATAGTTAAGACTTTTTAAATTTTATTTGTCTCAATTATCAATAATTACTATAAGTGTACGTTTTAATATTATTCTATTATAAATTATTTATTCCCTTTGATAATGATAATATCATAACAAATACAAACAATAAAATGATTAAGTTTATATTATAAATGAATTAATTTTATAAAATAACATCATTATTCATATCAGTAAATATTTATAACATCCGTATTTTACAAGAAAATTTATCTATTTACAAATAATGTTAAATGTATGAGACAAAGGGGATAAAACTTAGTTGTATCTAGTTAGAATAGGTATTTCTTCAAGAAAATTTTGCATCTTTTCATATGTACCAACTCTCGATCCTTAGACCTGATTTAAGAAAATTTTTCAAACCACAGAACCAAGGAAAGTTGGTAAATAAGGTTTATATTCAATTTTTATTACCCTTTTCTTTTTCATATTGAAAAAAGATAAAAATTTACTCCAAATTAACAACATATTTAATAGCACCAAAATGTTGGCGTTAAGAGAGAAATGTAATGAAGCAGGGGAGATTTGCTAAGAATCTTATCATCTTTGAAAAAAAAAATCTGACGATGCATCAATTTCAATTAGATCCAGAAAAGACGAGAATTTAAAGGCTTGATAGTTATTAAGTTTAATTAGCAGAGAGAAATGCACAACAATGGACATTAACCATTAAGATCACATACAGACATACTACAAGCTGCCCACAAAACTCGACCCTGTATTCAGTTATAATCAACAAAACTAAAGGGGTGTTAGCAGAATAAGTAGAGTCAATCTGCAAAGCTTGGTTGATCTACGAGACGCCATTCCATAAAAGGAGGAAAAAAAAGAGTAAACTATGCAGGACGTGGAGGAATAGGCTTAACAGAAGTATCTATTCGTCGAAATGCTGTTTTTACTCTTTCCTTGAGAGTTTCGTTTTCACTCTCCACGTCACCACTCTTTTTGTCGAGATAAGCTACATTGCTGTCAACGGTGATAACCAACCTCCCGTCTTCGCCTAGCTTCACGTCTCCAAACAAAGACACCAGTAGTGCATTAACAACCTTCTCCATCTTCTTCTGATTTTCTTCTTCGCTTTTTACATAATCCGAATCTGATTCTACTACAATCTTGGACATCTCTTTGTTCATATTCAGAACCATAGCCACTATAGAATCCGAGACCATGTCACTGATTGGATCAGCAGTCCAGTGTAATGATATATGCTTTTCTGATTCTTGCTTTATAGTGACCGAGTCGTGTACCCGTAAAGTTGGAATGTCGGAATCTGCATCGACCCCAGATTCAACACTCTCGTATATCTGCTTGAGTCGGTGCTTCAAAACAGCAAGAGCACCTGAGTAAGGAATAGTAATCCGTTGGTTAACGTTAGCTGTGCATAGCTGAGAGAATACATGAAGATCTTCAGGGGCCATGATCTGGTAAGTGAAACCTTTCTTCACCAATAAGCCACTCACGGTTTCACCGACTTCTGGGGTTTTTTCAGCAAGCCTTCCTATGGTTTTCGCCATTTTTTCAGAACTGAAATGCAGTTCAACGGACTGGCAGTTCTTAGGAGACATAATTTTAGTGTTCCCGTCAGAGAACATGCTGATTAGATTCTGCTTCAGTCTTCCCATTTCATTGGCTTCTCCATGAACAAGTATAATGTTGGGAGGCATAAGTTCCTTGAGGAAAGCACTTGTTTGGGCAAAATCAGCATGAGCAGAAAAGGATATGTAATGGACCTGCATATTGAGAGGAGCTGCAAGACCGTTCATAAGGGTAACTTCTTTTGGTTCGTTTATGATAGTTTTCGCTAGTGTTCCTTCAACAACATACCCAGGAATGACACATGCATTCTTCTTGTCAGAACACCACGCGTCAAATAGCTGTCTCGATAGCCCACTTTGAAGCCCACCAGGGCTGGCCATCACCACAGATGGACCAACATCCTCAAAGTTTTCGATGCTCTTGAGTGGAGATATGTGCTTGAAGTCAAAGGGGTTTGAGTTTGCAAATTGGCTGCGAATCCTATCATTCATCGCATTTATGTAGGTCTGATAGACAGCCATGCATCTTTTGGCAAGAGGAGAAGCATAATATATGGGGATGTTATGAAGTTCAGGGTGATTCGCCCAATACTCGTCAAGAATTAACAATAATTCTTGGGCTCGACCAAGAGCAAATGCTGGAATAAGGACACGACCCCCTTGGGCAACGGTTGAGTGTATAACATCAGTGAAACGTTTCTCTCTAATGTGCCTAGGTTGATGAAGCTGAACACCATAAGTGGATTCAATTATACAGATATCAGGAGAGAACTGCGGAGTCTCAGCAGTACGCAGATGTCTATCTTCTTCACGTGAATAGTCACCTGTATAAAGCACTCTCACTCCCGCAATGTCCACCATGAACATGGCTGCACCAAGGACATGGCCAGCGGTGTAACACCAGAAACGAATTCCATTTACTTCCAAAGTTTGATGAAAATCAATAACCTAGAATAGATGCATGTTAAGTTCATGTCAGACTGCATTTTCACAATAATATATGCTACAGAGGAATGAATAACAAGGCCTCGATCAAGTACACTACAATAGTCCAAGTTTGGAGTGCAAATAAAACCATGTAAATATTACCACTTGTTAACCACTTATTTCATCTCCAAATGATATAACTACACTTATTCAGGGTCCAACCTCTAGTAACATTAAGAACACTACTGGGAATAATGACAAAAGCGATGATAAAAGAGACAACAAAAATACCAAAAAATAATAATGATCGTGATATTATCCATGAAGAGATCACAAGCACGATGGTAATGATAATGATGGTAATTGAGCAGAACAACAGTGTTGAATAAATAATAGCAATATTCAGAAGCAATAATAAGGCAAGGTGAAAGGTCAAAAGAAGGTATAGGGTCGATGCAGGAAAATAGTCAAAAAAAAAAAGTTTTGTTTTCAATGGAATACAATCTGAAATACTCCACCCGTCCAAAACAATTTTATACGTTTCTTTTAAGGTCATCTCAATTAAATGATGCATTTCCTTTACGGGTGAGGACCTACGTAAGAGTCACTTAATGACAATTTCCATCTATTTTTCACCATCTTAAACCTAGATATTATCTTTGCTTAACTACTGCATTTCACTCATTAAGCCAATCAAGTTCATTCAACATAATTTAATACATTTACACCACATATTCTAATTAGGTACAGCAACTAAAATACAATTATAAGATACATCCCTAGAATTCAACCTCTAACCACAACATTTCACCGGCCAACCCTACAAATCTAAAATTAAGCCAAAACTATTATATGAATCAACTAATGTGGGACAGAATGAGTAAAAAGTAGACTCTATGCATCGTTAGATGTTCTAAAATGCAAACAGCACTTAATTCAGCCTCCATTTGCCATCAACCTAGGGTCAAACTCAGTCAAATACTTGATCAAATAAGCAGTGGCAGAAAATGTAGCCCAAAAGGCTATCACAATAACAGCATCAAAAATGCCTTTACAAACTCAATTCATTATTTCTGGCTAAGAATATAGAACTAAAGGAAACGATTTTTCTGGATAACACCAAGTGGCATTTTTTTGGAGAAACAATACTTCTTTTCTTTTGCACCCTTCGCATTTATTTTTGCATTGAAAGAACAGATAAAAATTTTAAAAAAATTACGCAGAATAATTCAACCTTTTACTGATTTCCCTACAATAATCCTAACTTTGGAGTAAACATGAATAATCTCAACTTTAGAGGGTGTTTGCTAAGAATGTACCAAGGTAACCTCTTACCTATAGAGCAAGTCATTTTGCATAAAAAAAAAAATAATTAAAAATTAAATTATAAAAAATTGTAGAATAAAAAAAATTAAAAATCAAGTAAGTTTATTCTATTGATTTTAACTTCTAATTTTTAGGAATTTTGATTTTTTATTTTATTTATCCTTTTTTTAGCAATTAATGGGATTACTCATGGTTAATCAAAAGTTGGGATAATAAAAGGTTAGATTATTCTTATTGTGGAAAAATGCGATTCAATTTTGCATTTATTTGTCTAATGTAGCAGACAAAAGCGAGGAGCTAGAATTGATTGTTTTCTATTTATAGGAGCCAGCAATCATCGATATGCTCATATTGGTGATGTTATTGTTTCTGTGATCAAAGAAGCTATCAAAGGCTTAAACACGATATAACCATATTAGTAGCCATTTATATTCAATCTATTCCTAAAAAGACTAACGTCAATTGAAACAGCATATACATGAAGATCAAGCCAAATGAAAAGGAGTTGCCGAACCGGAAGTAAGATGCACGTTAGGTACCGTACCAAAAAACACTGCAGAATTATATCACACAAAAGTAACATAATGGCAAACGCTAAATCATTTTGATAATTCCCAAAGATTATCAGATTGCAGTTTAAAGAGAAAACCAACCTCAATTCTGTCCATAGAGCGAAGAATATCTTGCTCATCAAACAACATATCTTCAACTGAAATTTTGCTGACTTTGATATAATCAGACAAAAGCAATCTGTAGATAGCTTTAGTTGCATGAGTCATGTAAACTTTGCCTTTGAATGTTGTCTGATAATAGGTCGAAAAACAGCAACTTAATACCAGTACAACAATATCTCAAGTAAAATAGTAGAGTTCACAATATACAGACCTTTTCTAAAAAATATGGAAGGGATGCCGCATGATCTAAGTGAAAACTGCAGAAGTGAAGTAGCAATGTTTATAAGAAATTAAATAAAAATCTAGTACCATAAAGAAAGAAACAACAAAAAAGCATGTATCTCCCTGACGGGCCCAAAGGCACCATGACACCATCTACCAAAACGAAACACAACCACAGTAGCTAAAAAAACTAGCAAAGAGAACATACTGTGTCACCAGAAGAACATCGATTGTTGAAGGATCAATCTCATCAAAGTAAGGCAAAGCGGACATGCCGGAATAAGCAGGGTGGATACCACAATCAAACTGGAACAGGGAATAATAGCAGGTATAAGAAACCATAAGAAAATAAATAGAGAAGGTAGAACCATCCAGTTCTTAAGATGGTATAAACTATTTAAGTAGCTCTTACCAAAACAGTCTTTCCCTTGTAGGACATATAAACACAAGAGCGCCCCACTTCATTGCCTGCACCTAGCGGAGTAATGATGAGTTGGTCCCCTTCTCTTGTGGCTGGAGCATCACGTTTCTTTACTGATGATGGTGGTTGACCAATTGACGCCATGAGTGATTAAAAGATGTCCTTCAACAACAAACAAGTAGTGTTTTCGGAAAAAAGTTTCAATTTTCATACTTTTCACGTGAAACTCAGATAACAAAATGTTATTAAATTCTTTAGGCTAGCAAATCGGCAGTGCAACAACATAACATTTCATTACTCCAATGTCATTTGATAATAGATCTTGTCATGCCCAAGATAGATTTCCAATAAAGATAAGTCCAAAGGTGTCTTAATTCAAGAACACCAGACTACATAAAAAGGGCAGCAAACATAAGAGACAATAGCATGGTTACATTACAAGTCCAAGAGGCATCAAGCACGACTCAAAGTAAATTCGACGTCCATAGAGATTGGTGCATCCAGAGGAAGAAAAAGGAGCTACAACCAGATACATAAGTTCGTCCAAATTGTTTGTTACCTAGGGAAGTTTTTTTTCCGATTATAATGGACTGTAGTAAAACGACTTATTAATTATGTGCACCTCTTATTTCTGCGAAGTTGAAAATGTTTGCTAAAAAATAACAAGGGTCAATCAAAAACAACCTTTTTGTTATCACTAACAAGTGTAATGTTGCATACATCCGACTCCTAAAAGCCCAAACTCCATCCTAGGTGAGAGCCAATTAATGGCATTGGGATAATCGAATGTTGTAAAAATAGAAGCTCTAGGGACTACAAGCATTGGGCAATTCATGGCAATACATAGCAACATTCAAATAAACATATCGTTTACAATCATCAAAAACAATAGGAGTTATAAATGATGCAATGCGCGTCATTATAGAAATAATTAAAAAGGTATTACAAGCTCTAAGGGTGCAACCATTTAGACGTCCAAAGAAGTTCAAAAGGGGACGTCTATTCACTCCTTACAAGAAGAAGAGACATGGTGTGATTTATCATCAATGTTGGATTTACTTGGGCGGTTATTTAATGGAAGAAGTCATCATGGTGTGGTCTTGAATAAAGGCGTCTAACTTTAAGATGGAAGAATGATTTTCACTTCCATGATGGGAATCATACTTGGTAATCGATCATCATTGAAGTCATTGATATGGTTGTTACTTCCTAGCTTGAATGAAGTGTTTAATTTCATATTTAATCCAATAACAATTCATGTAATAACTTGAAATATGTGGGTTGCTACAACTAGTTTTAGGCATCATTTAGGATGGCAATTAAGAGAGGCATTAAGGAAGTATTGAAGGGAGAGTTAAAGAGTTTGAAAAGCCTCCTTAGTGGATGACTCAATGCAATGCCTTATAGTTGTAATCTTCTCTTGATAAACTTATAAAAAAGGACAAGATACAAATTTGAATCATTAGTAATAAAATTTTAGTGTAATTTTGCAAAGAAAGTTACATATGAAAGTTCATGCTCATGCTTACCTAACTCCAAAGATTTCTTTTTCTTTACAATAAAAAATTTCATCCATTACCGTTTGTAGTATTTGATGAGAATTAAATATTGTGAAGAAAAGCACATTTTTAAAGATAGAGTTCTATTTCATGAGAACAACATGCTACTTTTCATGTAAACTTACACAAAAATTTAATCATTGCCACTGTTTATCACTTGTTACCAAACAAGCCACAAGGACTTTTAGACATTTTTCTCTAAAGTAGCTTTAAAATCCCATAGTTTTCTTGAGTATGTCTAAGGAAAATTGTAGACTAACCTTCTCTTTGTGTCTAATCAATGCTAAATAGGAGATATCATCTCTAACTTCACATAAAAAAGAAACGTTCATGATTAAAAAGTCATTATAATATCAAAAAACCAAACTAATATGAATTTTTGACAACATCAAAGTCAATAACTGAAAGTCTAGGACCAAGGTAAGGTAGACACATTATCTTTAATAATTCCTTCCTGGAGGTTGACCTTCTGCATGGTTCCTAAGCCACAACTTGTAAAGCAAAAAAGGCAAGGTACTTGCAATTGCAAACAATTGGTGATGTTACTTTGCAACACTTTTCGTCACAATGTCCTAACTCCTAAGTTTTAAAAGGACCAAGTCAAACAAGCCTACTATGCAAGAGGATGACTATAATTCACTTTTATTTATTCATCAAAACCAGATTTTATAATCAGTACGATGCCAAACTAATGATAACTTGAATTGTATCTCCAAAACTTTGTACTAGTTCATGAGCATTGGTGTTACTAGCAAACCAAGAAGCCTTAACCCGAACCATCCACTGATCCTAAGGCTCAAAATATTTGTATAGCTTGATAAACTCTTGCTATTCCAAACCTTACTTTTACAAAAAAAAACACAGAATGACAGAAGACAAGCTTAACTTAAGAAATTTCCATGTATGAATGTACTCAGTAGCAAATCCAGAAAAAATCAAGTGACGTCTACAATATAAATAAAAAAATTACCTACAATAACGTTTTATTTATGCTAATTTTTCACGCCCATTCTTCATATTTTGAAAATGGTGCATAATATATCATTTGCCAGTTTAATCCACTATTAAACTATTAGGCCTTCGAATTTATTCAAAATTCACCATTAATCCACAAATAACTACCCATTTTTTCAGTTCAATCAAATCAAAAAAAGAAAATAGACCCTACTGTTTCAAATTGATGATGCAATTAATTTACGCAGCACACCTTTCAATTAAATCAAATCAAATCAAAATTCATCATTATAGTTTTGCTACATTTTAGAATTCTAATACCTACTGAAACTATTATTACCAATTACCAAGAACTATTATATATCAAAAAAACAAATTGAAAGAAAATGGAACTAATTCAATATTAAAAAAAGATAAAAACGCATTACAATGTGGATTGAAACAAACTAAGAAATTGAACAAATTGAAAGATTTGAAATAGATGGAAAAGACTAGAAATTGAAACAAATTCAATCAATAGAATTGAGTATGAGTGAAAACACATATGGCCTGTTACCTGTACCCAGTGGCCCTGCAGGACGGAGAGCGGAGTCTGGAGACTGGAGTCTTTGCGAGTGGCTACCAATGAGGCGGTGACCGGAGCCTAGCCGTCTGCGGAAGAAGGGAGGAGATCAGTAGGAAGTTTGGGACTTCAGAGTCATGAGTCCGGGAGGGGGAAGTAGGCAAAATCTTAATGAGGAAATGTTAGGGTTTTACTCGTTTAGAAAATCAAAAAATAAAAAATAAAAAAAAAAACTCTGTGATAGACCGTCTCTTAAAGACACAACCGTAAAACGTAATTGGGCTATTTAACTCATAAATCTAATGTGTTTTTCGGAGAGATTGTCTGTCACAACAATTTGTGAAAAAAAAAGGCAAAAGTTGTCGTAAGTGGGATTAGATCTTAGTTGCTTTAGATAGCAATAGCATAAAAAAATTTAGCAACTCATCTAACTTATTCTCTTATTTTATATTATATCAGTTTTTCTAACAAACTTAAGTGTTGTGCAGTGCCTATCCGAATACCCTTAATTCCGCCTCTGAATATACTAAAGTTGTTTCCAAAACGGCAAAGAGCTCAATGCCCATTACCATGAGAATTACAATCATGATTTGATTACGACATACTATACATAATCACTTAATTAAAACACATACAATTAGCATCAAACGAACGAAGTAACCTTTGAAAATTATACTGATAACTGATACTAGTCCATTGCGCGAGAAAAATTAAATGACAGGAATTAGTTTGTCGAGCAGTTCTAGAGTGTTCGGCAGTCAAGACCAAACTAGAGTGCACTATATAATGGACCAGTCCCGTGCGCTAGGGTTAGCCAACTTAATAATAAAAGAAGCAACATAAAACGACAATGATTATCTTAAATTTAAAGTTTCTGTGTATTATGGCTTATGTTGTGCCACGTGCACACGCAATATTAGACATGAAAATTTTCCTATCAGCGAAAATGAGATGTCTGATGTATGCCTAGATGATAGAGAACAAGAACACCCTAATGATGGATGCTTTATAACAAGTTGGACATGGTCATCTCATCCTACCTTACACTTCATCTTCCCACGCATTTACTTCATCGAGAAGTATTCCTTCTCTTAGATTACGAGCTCCTTATCCACGCCCACAATTCTCATATGCTCTATCTCCATTCATTACACACGCATGTATCTCCTCCACCTCATCCATCAGCTATTGTACCACGCGCTTACTACCATATCGACATCAAGCACCATTACTTGATTCAATTAGGTAAGGATCTACATTGAGTTCCTTCTCCACTAGCCCAAGGAAATGAGGACGTCGACTTTCACTTTTAGGTTTCTATGTATTACTCGAAACTATAAACAATTTGTTTTTGGGTTATCTATATATAAACTTTTAATAATTTTTCTGTTGTATGAATTTATTTATAACTAGCTGATACTTTATCATTACGCTTTAAAATGAGGTGAAAATAAGATATTATTTTGGTTCTAATGTGTTGTAGGATCACCTACATCTAGTCCTGCTGAGCTAGCCAAGATCAATATAATGATGCATCAAATGGAAGACGCTCAAATTCAAGGTCCAAAACTGAAGTCCTTTAATTTCGTAGTCATAAACTAAGTCTTCTTATTTGGGTCGTTTTATTATTTAAGTCGTTTATTTTATTTCGAATATTTGGGGTCTTTTGTTTTCTTCGAGATGATTAAAGCCAGGTTTAGGATCAAGCTTAATCATCTCTCATGCTTAGTTAGTCGAGTTGTACTTTTCTTTTATTTGAGTTTAGTATTTAATTTTGCTCATGGGTCGAATATTATGCGATTGAAACGCAAGCAAGCAGCTGAAAATATCAAGCAAATTAACCAAGGAAATATGAAGAATATAAATATGAAAGTTCAGCAAGTGGATGATTAAAAAAATATATTTAGCAAAATTAAGACGTTGAGACACTACTTGCAGCTGAAATTTTCAGCATTATTTCTTGAAGATTGTGAGGGATATATCATGAAGATCTTATCTACTTGTCAGCCCCAAAATATCATTTGAAGATTAGTCAAACATATTGCAAATAATAGCTGATTTGTAGCTGTTGCAAGTGGGTGTATAGCTGATTTGTAGCTGTTGCAAGTGGGTGTATGGCTGATTTGTAGCCGTTGCAAGTGGATTCTTTGCTATTTTTTTTCTTGCTGGCTTATCTCCTTATAAGTATAAATAAGGCTTAGCTTGTTTCTGATAATATTCAACACTTTCAATACAAACTTCCTATTGAGCAATTTTCTTTGTTCTTATTTGCAATTTACTTTAACTTGGATTAGTTTAAGTAATTTGAAGTTCCTATGCTTTTCATTCTTTTGGCTAAAGTTTGAATGTGTTCTTAGGAGCCCTTAGATTTGTTTCGTGGTGTATCTGTATCGAAACAACCTTTGGCAAGCCATTTTCAGTTTGAAAAATCAGCACATACATTTCATTTTTCCCTTGTTATAAAACCACAAAAAAATCACAAAAACAAATTCATTAAACGAAAACAGCAAACTACGTGTGCTTATAGCTTGGTTTTGTTTTGAGGCATACCAATCTATATCATCTTGGTATCAGAGCCAAGGCTACGCTCCGAGCCTTAATTTCGTTCATTCACAAAGCATAACACCATGTCTCAAAGTGGTGAAGGAGAAACAAGTGATTTGAGCAGAATTGTTGAAGAGCAAAATGCCACCATTAAATACCTACAAACCCAACTTAAAGAGTATCTAGACCTAAAACGCACCTTAAGGGAAGGTGGGGATTATGAGTCTGAAAGTCCTAAAGTTAGTAGGCAAACAAGCCGTGGAGATGATCTTAGAGTCGACATTCCATAATTTGAAGGAAGATTAGATGGAGACGAGTTCCTTGAATGGGTAAGAACCGTTGAAAGAGTATTTGATTACAAGAATACGGATGAAGAAAAGAAGGTAAAGATAGTAGCATTAAAATTGCGCAAATATGCTTTTACTTGGTGGGCTAACAAATGTGCAAAACGAGAAAGAGAAGGGAAAGACAAGATTAGATCATGGGAAAAGATGAAGAAGCAAATGAAGGAAAAGTTTCTGCCTTCATACTACATGCAAGAGAATTTCACCAAACTTCAACATCTACAACAAGATGGCAGGAGTGTAGAAGAGTATGGTCGAGAGTTCGAGACAATGTTAATGAGGTGCGACCTTAAGGAGGATGATCATCAAACTTTGGTAAGATTTTTAAATGGTTTAGATTCAAAAATCAGAAACATTGTTGAATTACAACCTTATGCTTGCCTTGATGATTTAATTAACCTTGCACATAAAGTGGATAAACAACAAAGAACTAAAATGAAGGAAACCTCACGTTTCACTTCAGCAAGAACGACCAATTTCAATTCCTACCAAAAGAACACTTCCCATTCCTATTCTAAAGCCCATTCACAAGATTCAAAAGCTTTGCAAAACAATAACTCAAAGCAGCCCCTAAGCATGCCCAATACACCCAAACCAAACACCAATTCATTCACACCTAGGAGATGTTTTAAGTGTCAAGGCCTAGGACATATTTCTTCCGAATGCCCAAACCGAAAAATGGTGAACTTGGTTGAGTTTGAAGATTATCAAGAAGAAAACGAGGAGGATTTCGTTGACAATGAGGAACTTGATGAGGAAATGATATATCCGGATGAAGGAGAACTACTGGTCATGCGGAGAGCTCTTAGTGGGGTCAAAGCCAAAGATCCAAACCAACAAAGGGAAGCAATATTCCACACAAAATGTACGGTTAAAGGTAAGATCTGTTCGCTTATCATTGATGGAGGAAGTTGCACTAATGTCGCTTCAAAGACTATGGTGGACAAGCTTAATCTCACCACCACTCCACACCCCGAGCCATACATGATTCAATGGTTGAATCAAAACAAAGGTATTCCTGTAAACTCTCAAGTTTTACTATTGTTTTCAATAGGCAATAGTTATAAGGAGAGTCTTTTATTTGATGTTATACCTATGGATGCATGTCATGTTTTATTAGGAAGACCTTGGCAATATGATAGAAAAGTTATGCATGATGGCTTTAAAAATACACATACTTTTGTTTTAAATAAGAAAAAGATCACGTTAGCTCCATATGCACCTGGCCATAATTCTAAATTACAAGCAACTTTAACAAATTTTCATTCTTTGATTCCTATACTTAAAAGTGAACAACATGAATTTGTGGAACGAAAAGAATTGTTATTGCTAAATGATGAAACCGAATCTGTTTTGCATGATCACCCTTTGCTTGTGCCTTTACTTGATGAATTTGCGCATGTTTTTCCTATTGAGATACCTAATGGACTTCCACCAAAAAGGGACATACAACATAAGATTGATTTCATTCCCGGTTCCATATTACCTAACAAACCAGCCTATAGAACTAATCCTAAAGAGACCGAAGAAATTAGGAGACAAGTTGATGAATTGTTAGCTAAAGGTTTGATTAGAGAGTCCCTAAGTCCTTGTGCCGTCCCTACCTTACTTGTGCCTAAGAAAAATGGAGAAATGAGGATGTGCGTGGACAGTAGAGCCATTAATAGAATCACCATCAAATATAGATTTCCAATACCTAGACTCAATGACTTGTTAGATGATTTATATGGTTCGAAAGTTTTTTCTAAAATTGACCTTAGGAGTGGATATCACCAAGTTAGAATCCATGAGGGGGATGAGTGGAAAACCGCATTTAAGACTAAGGAAGGACTTTATGAATGGTTAGTTATGCCCTTTGGTTTATCTAATGCACCTTCTACCTTTATGAGACTTATGAACCAAACCCTGAAGCCTTTCTTAGGTAACTTTGTAGTGGTTTATTTTGATGATATTTTGGTATATAGTCAAAGTGAAGATGAACATGTTGATCATTTACGTCAAGTGTTTAGTGTGCTAGCTAAGGAGAAGTTATATGGTAACTTGGAGAAATGTCAATTCTTTTCGGAGTCAGTTAAGTTTCTTGGGTTTATTGTGTCAATTGAGGGGATAAAAGCGGATGAAAAGAAAGTTGAAGCTATTAGAGATTGGCCTGTTCCTACCACCATTCACCAAGTAAGATCATTTCATGGTTTAGCTTCTTTTTATAGGAGGTTTGTCCCAAACTTTAGTTCAATCATGGCCCCTATCACCGAACTCACAAAACATAAGACCATAGAATGGAATTCCAAAGCACAAGCAGCCTTTGACACCATCAAAGACAAACTTACCACCGCACCTGTTCTAGCTTTGCCTAATTTTGAGGATATCTTTGAAGTAGAATGTGACGCATCTGGGGTAGGTATTGGAGGTGTTCTTACTCAAAACAACAAACCCCTTGCTTACTTTAGTGAAAAACTCAATGATGCTAAAAGGAAGTATTCTACTTATGATAAAGAGTTTTATGCTATTATTAGGTGTTTAGAACATTGGAGACATTATTTGATTGCAAAAGAATTTGTGTTACATTCTGACCATGAGGCCTTAAAATTCATTCAAAGCCAACACAAACTTCAATCTAGACATGCTAAGTGGGTCGAGTTCCTACAAACCTTTCATTTCACCATTAAACACAAAGCGGGTAAATTAAACACCGGAGCTGATGCTTTATCTAGGAGATACTTGCTTTTGAGTACTTTGAATACTAAGGTTGTTGGGATGGAATTGTTAAAAGAATGTTATATTGATGATGTTGATTTTGGAGAAATATTTGAGAAATGTCATAACAAACCTCAAGGACTTTTTTACCTCTTTCAAGGATATCTCTTTCGAGGTAATCAATTATGTGTGCCCAGACATAGTGTTAGGGAGACCTTAATTAAGGAATATCATGAGGGAGGACTTGGAGGACATTTTGGGGAAGAAAAGACCATAGCTCTAGTGAGTGAGACCTTCTTTTGGCCGAAACTTGCTAAAGATGTCATTCATATTATTAAGAGGTGTGTGCAATGCCTAAAAGCCAAAGCCCACAAAACGTCTCAAGGTCTTTACCAACCTCTTCCTACACCACAAAACCCATGGGAAGATGTGAGCTTAGACTTCATAACTGGACTTCCTAGGACCTCTAACAATAAGGATTCCATTATGGTTGTTGTTGATAGGTTTTCTAAGATGGCCCATTTCATTCCTTGTCATACTACACATGATGCTGTTAACATTGCTAATCTTTATTTTAAAGAAATAGTAAGACTACATGGGATAGCAAGAAGTATGGTAAGTGATAGAGACTCAAAGTTTCTTAGTCATTTTTGGCTTACTTTGTGGAAAAAGATGGGAACCAAGCTTAACTTTAGTAGTTCTAGCCACCCCCAAACTGATGGACAAACCGAAGTGACCAATAGGACCTTAGGAACCTTGTTGCGTGCCCTCATTACTAAGAATCCTAAACAATGGGAACAATTGCTACCACATGCTGAATTTGCTTATAATCGAGTTCCTAGCAAGACAACCGGGTTTTCTCCTTTCTTTATAGTTTATGGCCTTAATCCTTTAACCCCTATAGATCTTACGCCTTTTCCTACACCTTTGAAGTTTAGTCATGATGCCGAGTCTAGAGCTAATGAGATCCAAAAGTTGCATAAACAAGTTGTGGAAAAGATTGAGAAAATGAATGAGAGGGTTAAGGAAAGAGTGGATCAAAAGAGAAAAGAAGTGATTTTCAAAGAAGGTGACTTAGTATGGATTTACTTGAGAAAGGATAGGTTTCCCACACAAAGGAAATCAAAGTTAAGTGCTAGAATTGATGGACCGTTCGAAATTTTGGAAAAAGTAAATGACAATGCTTACAAACTAGAGCTACCTAGTAGCTATGGTGTGTCTTCTACTTTCAATGTTGCAGATTTGATTCCATTTCATGAGGAGGACATGTTACCAAGCTTGAGGTCAAGCTTTTCCAAAGAAGGGGAGGATGTTGTAGGATCACCTACATCTAGTCCTGCTGAGCTAGCCAAGATCAATATAATGATGCATCAAATGGAAGACGCTCAAATTCAAGGTCCAAAACTGAAGTCCTTTAATTTCGTAGTCATAAACTAAGTCTTCTTATTTGGGTCGTTTTATTATTTAAGTCGTTTATTTTATTTCGAATATTTGGGGTCTTTTGTTTTCTTCGAGATGATTAAAGCCAGGTTTAGGATCAAGCTTAATCATCTCTCATGCTTAGTTAGTCGAGTTGTACTTTTCTTTTATTTGAGTTTAGTATTTAATTTTGCTCATGGGTCGAATATTATGCGATTGAAACGCAAGCAAGCAGCTGAAAATATCAAGCAAATTAACCAAGGAAATATGAAGAATATAAATATGAAAGTTCAGCAAGTGGATGATTAAAAAAATATATTTAGCAAAATTAAGACGTTGAGACACTACTTGCAGCTGAAATTTTCAGCATTATTTCTTGAAGATTGTGAGGGATATATCATGAAGATCTTATCTACTTGTCAGCCCCAAAATATCATTTGAAGATTAGTCAAACATATTGCAAATAATAGCTGATTTGTAGCTGTTGCAAGTGGGTGTATAGCTGATTTGTAGCTGTTGCAAGTGGGTGTATGGCTGATTTGTAGCCGTTGCAAGTGGATTCTTTGCTATTTTTTTTCTTGCTGGCTTATCTCCTTATAAGTATAAATAAGGCTTAGCTTGTTTCTGATAATATTCAACACTTTCAATACAAACTTCCTATTGAGCAATTTTCTTTGTTCTTATTTGCAATTTACTTTAACTTGGATTAGTTTAAGTAATTTGAAGTTCCTATGCTTTTCATTCTTTTGGCTAAAGTTTGAATGTGTTCTTAGGAGCCCTTAGATTTGTTTCGTGGTGTATCTGTATCGAAACAACCTTTGGCAAGCCATTTTCAGTTTGAAAAATCAGCACATACATTTCATTTTTCCCTTGTTATAAAACCACAAAAAAATCACAAAAACAAATTCATTAAACGAAAACAGCAAACTACGTGTGCTTATAGCTTGGTTTTGTTTTGAGGCATACCAATCTATATCATAATGCAAGATTTTTTACAACTTCAGCGAGATATTCTTATAACTTTTACGTCTCAATAACATGACATAAACCGCTATCTGACATAGCGAATTTGTTTCATAATGAACCGCTATGTCGGTTCAAATAAAGAAAATTTAATGTTAATCTTAGGTGAAAAATAAATCGTTGATCGAGTGGCGAGATCCCCACCTTTGAACTTCTACGGACTAGCTACTTAAAGCTCTTTTAAATAATCGTCAAATTTAAGAATTTTTTTTAAATTTTACATTAAATTAGTTATGTCAACATTTTTTATGTCAAATTTACTTTTTATATCGCTTTGAAATACAAATAAGTAGAGTTTAAATTGGGAGAGTTTATTTGAGTGAAGTTAAAGAGATAAAGTTCATATAAAAAAGGACAAAAGAAATAGCAACGCACTCAAAAGAATGACAATACTGTCTGCCCAATAAGTTCCGCCAAAATAGGGTATAGGGGGTGAAAAAAAGACACACTAATACCCTAATTAAATATAGGTCATAATTGAAAAAACTCACTCTAATATTGTATGACATATGAGGTTCCTGGAAAAAAAAATATTTATTAATATTTTTTATTGTTGACCTTATACTCTTCTTGTATTAGATGTACATGTATCGTTTATGATTTAGAAAATGTTGATGCAGTTGTTGGCCTCATGTCACCTGCCATTTCCATAGTAGTCTGACAGACGACCAACCACCTTAATTGCGTATTTTTTCGGAAAAATTAAGTGAAAGTAAGAATTTAGTTGTATAATTAAATAAAATATAAATAGCTGATGAAAATGAATAGTTAAAATGAAAAGAGATAATAGATTTATGAATAAAATTAAAAAAAGAAAAGTGAAATTATTCTAAATAAAATTAATTTAAAATAAGTTGGACAACTAAAATAAAAAATGATACAAATCGAAAAAAACAAAAGGAAA
Organism: Amaranthus tricolor; assembly: GCF_026212465.1. NCBI lineage: Eukaryota > Viridiplantae > Streptophyta > Magnoliopsida > Caryophyllales > Amaranthaceae > Amaranthus > Amaranthus tricolor. The sequence goes on along the minus strand of NC_080054.1, from coordinate 23,616,230 downwards.
TACTTTTTAGTACTAAAGACTAAAGTACTCCCTAACAAATTGGAGTAAATTCTACTACTTCCTCATCTATATTTGCACAAAAAAAAAATTATCAAGAAAAAAAAACTAAAATAGCCTCAATGATGAGATAGGTTTAAATGAATAAATAAAACAAATTTATAGATAAAAGAAAATGTAAGGGCAAAAAAGACTATTGTTATTTTTTTGCCAAATTTAGTAGTATAGCAAGTGAAAAAAGTATAGTAGCAATTAGCAAATAAGTATTGTGGGACTATGTTTTTGTTAATTAACACTATTTTCATTGTAGTAAGTTTTATTGATATTGGACTTTTTTTTTTTAGCAATGATTTTATTCTTATTCCATTAATGTTATGACAAACTTAATACTTTTTTTTTCTCACCAAATTTGCCTGTAAGTATTTGTTAGGAAAATTAAGAAAAAATGACAAATATAAATTATTCTGTGGTAGAGGATTTACATGTGAATGAGATGAAAATGTAACTTAAATATATGTAACCCGTCTTGTATGAGATCGTCTCACCATGACATGGGTCCATATAATTAGCCCATGATTTTAATTAATTACTTTAAGATCGTAAGTGATCGTTTTAAGATTATAAGTAATCACTTTGTAACTATAAAATTAATTATTTTAAAATTATAAGTAATCACTTTAACGTTATAAGTAATTATTTTAAGACAAAAAATGTATGAATGAGAATTAACGTAAAATTGTGGGTCATAACCAAAAATAAAAATAAGGCAAATTTAATGAGACGTATTAGAAGGAAAAATGAGACAAAATATATGGGACAAAGGGAGTATATCTCTTCATCTTAACATTTCATTTACAACATCCAATAACTTATTTTGTCTTACCATTTAACTCAATTTTCCTTTCTACTAATTAATTTTCACCCGAAAAACAAGTGAGACTAATTGAGAGTACAGAAAAGTTACGTTACAAAATATTTAATAATTAATTAAATAAACCAAGGTAAACAATTGTCTTCATTATTGTATTTTTTCCACTGTTTTCGTTTAATTTTTTGATTGGTCTGGTCTTTTACATTTGGTCCAAATGATATGATGATTTGTTATCAAGAGGACAACTCAACCCACCACATATTCCCAACTAAGATCCATGTGAAGTACAACGCTTATCGGCTAGAACAAGTCGACAACCAAACGAATTGATTTATTTACTTTCCTATTAATGATTCATATATTTTCAATTTTTAAGTTGGTTTTATCTAATAATTAACCTTGTCTTTTTATTAAATTTTTACTGTTTTAATTTTTCCAAGTGTATTTTTTATAGGCATTATTACATGTTGTCAGGTTTATTATAGATAAACAGTTCAAATCAGTATATAATTACATATTTGAACTAACGTGATAGTTAATCCCATTAGTCTTCATTGCACTTGTGCTTCTTATATGCAAAAGTACGGTCATTTTACAACATTGCTTGTATTTAGCAAATAAGCATAATTACGTGTTTGGACATAAGTAGATGTAGATGAATAGTTAACAAGACCCCATTCAGTTTGTGTGTACATTCAACCTCGAACGATAACATCTACAAGACCAACAACAAGAAGTGAATGCTACGTAAAATTGATGGTATAACACTAATAAATTACAAATTCTTGGAGTTTTTCTGCTTGATTGAAGATGAGGTTGCGGACTCTGACACTAGGGTGTTAGAGAGGTTCAAAGATTTGCGTAGGGATAGTCAAACTTAAGCTAATGGTGCCGCATTCGCTTCCTATACCAGATCAAGAAATCAACTCAACCAAAAGATTAATTTACAACTCGTCTTGTGTGAGATCGTCTTACCATAAGACAAACTCATATAATAAGTCTAATTTTATAATTTATCATCCTAAAATTATAAGTAATCACTTTAAAATAATAAATGTACATCCACCAGCTTAATAGAAGTGATCTCATCATGAAACCATAATATTTAAGAATTTTTGTGATTAATCAAATAATTAAGGTCTCGATATATGTTACTTGAAATGAACACCAATCATTAGTTTATAGTTGTTCGAAAAGAAATACTCCTATATTTTTCTTTAAAAATTTATTTTAAGCAAATATTTTAGTGTAGGTTGTTGTTGATAATTTATTTATTTTTTTATGTAATTTTGATAATTTTTGATTACTTAAATCATGGTAGATACAACACAACTTACACACACGAAAAGAGTGGTTCCTTTTCGTTGTCCTTAAGCCCTTTTTCAACTCCCTGAGAAACCTGACCAGCTTACCTCAAGAAGTCAAGTATCAACTCTAATCATCTTTTCTATACTCTTCTGTTCAACTATTTTTCTATGTGAATTCTCGAAAAAGCTTACGAACCTTCTAGAAATGACGGTCTAATGCCACGTGGCAGACCTCCATGGCGCTACTACATAACGGCGGACTTGAACATACTCACACTCAAGAAACAACCCGAATTTTCCGGACCTTGGTTGAAAAAGCTGACCGCAAATTCGCTAGGGTTCGAGACCTTCCGGCATTCGGACCCGGGTCTACCCCTGCCCGATACTTAAACAAGGTGTTTAAAGCTTACACTAAGCTGTGGGATTTCCAGCGAAGAAACCGGGCCAAGTTGGTGGAGTCGGGTCTACAAAGGTGGGAAATCGGGGAGATCGCTTCTCGGATCGGGCAATTGTATTTCGGGCAGTACATGAGGAGTAGTGAAGTTCGGTATTTATTGGAGTCATATGTATTTTACGAGGCAATTCTAAATCGTGGATATTTTCAAGAAAATGGTGGGATTAATGTCAGGTTTAAGGAATTAAGGTTTTATGCTCGATTTTTGTTGGTTGCTTTGATTTTGAATCGCCGTCATGTTGTTGCTTTGCTCATTGACCGTTTTAAAGCTCTTGTTGATGATAGCCGTTCTACATTTCGGGTATATCCTTCATCTTTTTCTTTTTTAATTATGTTAGGAAGAGGAAAGGGGAGCAATGATGAGAATCAATCCCATGATCTTACCCGAGAAATGTGTTAATCTGAGACAAGACCCTATTCTCGTCTTTATCTTATCCTTTTAGTTATGATTCATAATCAATAAAATTTGAAATTATGGGTTGAATCATATTAATTATTGGGATTATTAGTGTCTAAATTATAATGTTTATGTAATTGTGGTGGGTAATGGCTAATGGGACATGGGGTGTTATTGTTTTAGTTGATGGATTTAGCCTTTAGGAATTGTTTTTGGGCAATCGGCTTTTGATGTAAAAAGTAGCTAAAATCAAGTTTAATTATGGGTTATACAGTGGGTTTGTAATCATTTTTGTACTTGAAAGTTTTTTTTTTTAGTTTCTTTTTGTTCTTGTGTTTTTTTCCGAAGCTTCCAAGAACCGGAATATTAGCTTTAAATGTTTCATTGTAAGGTCAATTATGTTTGTAGTTCATGTGAGCTAGCTTCAATGGTAAAGTCTGTATGGATAGTTTTGAAGATTTGTGGGTGTTTGCATCATTTGTTGATGTTCATTGTTTGTTGTTTTAAAACATAGTCCCAATGTACAGTTTCGTTTGGTATCGGTTGCATAACAACTATCGCGGTCAATACCAACGATTTCTTGGTTGTCTAGGCCCACAAAGTAAAAATGTGGTAACGAAACAGTGATGCGGTAACAGGAGTGATGCGTTTATCGTAACGTCTAAATATTAGTTGAAATTACAACGTGGGAAATTTCGGTTTTTTTTTTTTTTTTTAAAAACCTTTACAACGCGGCCGACGCGATGCAATGCGGCCTTGTTTTTACACTATGTCTAGGCCTATATTCCGGTCGCAGTAAACTTTGTTTAGTATTTATCAATTTGTGGCGCTTTGTGGGGTTTGAATCTGTGAAATTTATTCAATTGAATTTCTTTTAAAAATGAAAATGATTTTTCAGGAAACTAGCTTCCGAGAATGGAGACAAGTGGTTCAAGAGATTGTTCGCTTTATAAATGCTGAAAAGTCATTTTCTAATGCGCGGCCTTTGCGGTACTGTGCTATGTTTGACACTCATCCGGACTCATTGCCGTATGTGGCTCGCTTCCATGCAAAGAAGATTCTTAAGTTGAAAGACGCAGTGTTAACTAGCTACCACCAGAATGAGGTGAATTATTTATTTGTGTCATTTCCGAGGATACTTGAGATTAGCTCATATGTTTATGTATGTGTTTCAGGTTAAGTTTGCAGAATTGACTTTAGACACCTACAGAATGCTGCAATGTTTAGAATGGGAGTCGAGTGGTTCTTTTTACCAAAAACATCAAAATGAACCACTTCAAAATGGTATTCATCACAAGGATTTTTCTGGGACTTCTGGTTTGATCGACATCAATTTGGCTGCTGATTTGACTGATCCTACGTTACCCCCAAATCCAAGGAAAGCCGTTATCTATCGCCCTACAGCAATGCACTTTGTTGCAGTGAGTACTGAATATTTGCCTTGACTTTTGTTTTTTCAAGTTCCTGAGAATTTATGACTGAACTGATGAGCATTATGTGAATTATCTATCCTAAGAAATCTATAACTTTGATTCAATGAAGGTATTAGAACCTGGTCTTTGACGTGAAAACCTTTTGTTATGAAGGCATTAAGTTTCATTGTCTTGGATTCAGAACAAATTACTTATGTTGTTCCATTTCAATACCTGTACTCATTCATTTAGCAAGGCACAGAAGCACAGTATCATTTCAGACCTCTTTACCGTTTGAAACTTTCTGTTAGGAACCCTCTTGATGACTATGCTTCTTCGGCAGGTGATTGCAACTATGTGTGAGGAGCTCCCGATGGATAGTATTATTCTGATATATGTGTCATCCTCCTTGGGTAAATTGGGTTCTTCTGTACATTCTTTGTCATGCATTTAGTGTATGTCACTTCTTAATGTTTTGTTGGCTCTTGACTTTCGCAGGAACCTCTAGTCCTGTTAGATCAGAAGTTTCTAGCGGTTCTAGAAGATATTCAGAGAATAAAGTGTTTCTTTCGGGTAACCATGATCAAAACATGTCTAAAAAGGGATACTTAAGCGGTTATTACGATAATTCTTTGTGTTTAAGTCCACGTGGAATCGGAGGTGGGCACCATGCAGATTATTTTTTACTTCATAAAATCTTAATGCTTTGGCTGGTTCAAAATTTTAGTACTTAGATATAACTGTAACTTATGAGTCCACTTTTCCTGTTTTTCCAGGTTCAAGTAATCTTTACCCTGGAGATTTACTACCGTTCACCAGAAGACCTCTCTTCTTTATTATTGATAGTGATAACAGCCATGCATTCAAGGCAGGTTTGTCAAAACTTTTTCTGATCAGATAAGCTAACTTCGCTGATTAAATGGTTAAACTTTTTCTGTTATAATGATCATCTAAAACGTGATTTATGCTACTCCTATGTTTTCTTGTACTTTTCCCTTTTAAATAGAATAGAAGAAACAAATTTCTATTTCATGACCTTGCTATTCAGATAAGTGGGTATAGTGGACACAAGTCTAGATTACAGATGCCTTTTAAGTCAGGAGACGTGAAAGAATGTTTTCGTATTCTCCTATCCGCGCTCACCCCCAACAAAAATTAACCTCGTGATTAAAGTTTGTAAATTGATATGGGGCACAAGTAGTTTATATGTTGAATCATCAAAGTTCTGAACTACTTTTCACAACCCATTTTTTTTTTTTGAAGAATTCATTTGTTGTAGACATTTGCAGATTATTCATGGTTCAGAAAGAGGGGAGCCTTCAGCACTGTTACTTTCTCCTTTAAGGCCATCATTCAAGAACCCTCCTAATGTTGATGCCATTGAAAATGGGAGTCAATTTACTCTGTTTCTGACATCTCCTTTGCTAGCTTTTTGCCAATTGGTTGGTCTCTCTGAGTCTGATAGAGAAACGGTAAGCTTTCAACTTATACATCAAACAAATTTTATTGTGTTTGGATTCTAAATAAAAACAAACATTTCTTCAGGACACTTACGATGAGGCTGAAAACATAATTGCGAATGCACTTGCTAAATGGGAGGTCATGTTATGCTCGTCCACAAAAATTGATCTTGTTTGGGCTCAAGTGCTTCCAGATCCGTTCCTTCGCCGTATTATTCTTAGGTATGCTCCCTGATATTTGCCATGAGGTGGAGGAACTATAATAGAGGCATTAGCCTGAATAAACTGTGCTAGTCCAAGCCATAGTTACACGTAACGTGGAACGTAGCCACATTCCACGATCCGGGTACGTTCGTCCCCAATCACCACAAAACGTGACCCAAATCGCTCAAGGTTATATCGCGGTGTGGAGACCTTTTTAAAAAGGAATTTTGGCCTTCGTTTATGAATCAAACAAAAAAGAGGGGAGGAAAAAATCAGACGAAACCTAGAAAGCTAAAAAACTTCCACTTCCCCGTTCCAAACCGAATGTCGTTCCCAAGTCAATCTAGGTTTGCTCCTTGTTCTAGTTTCCATTCCCCGTTCCAAACCGAATGTCGTTCTAGGTAACAACGTTCCAAGCCAACCTATTACTTAGCTGTTTAATTGTCATCTTGCAAAATGGAGCTGGTCTTTTACTGGTTTGATTACCATTCATCACAATATACCCACCACCAAAGAAGAATGCACACAGGTCTTAGATTTAAATACCGTGTAATGAAAGCAAATGAAATGAACTATGAAGAAAACTACTACAAACCCGTTTACCTCCTCTCATTTTAAGATTTTTTCTTCCTTGCCTTTAAAAAAAGTTGAAAAGGGCTAGTAAATGCAGATTAGTTTTAACTTTCAATAGATCACATATAAATTTAGAAAATTGTTTCAGTTGAGAAAGCTAGAACGAATCCAATAAGTTCATTTGCTAGTATTTTACTACACACCTGCATACTTTTCTATGAAGGGGAACTTTATAAGCTTATGCTGTTTTATCGCTCTGCTTGATGCCATTCAGATTCATCTTTTGCCGTGCTGTGCTCACTCTCTTCCACCCCGCTGAAACAAGAGAATCGTACATACCTGAATGCTTGCCACATCTTCCCGGTTTTGTATCACCCGATTCAGAAGCTGTTGGTTCTTATGTTCGACGACTTGCTGATCACCTCAAAGTTTCTAACTCTTTCATTTACTCGTAATCGAAACAAGGCTTCTCTTCAGGCCTACAAAAATTCGAGTTTTGTTCAATATCAGATGAATAGAGCTACCGAGGAAGATTTGTGCACCACAGACTATTCTTCCCTTTACTGTAGAGGATGTTTTGGGTTTTTTTTAAGGGTACCGGAACTTGATCCACATCGATCATCATGCTTTCTACTGATTGGGTCGTTGGGTGGCTCCTTGTTTTGGTATACCATGTGAAAATAGTGTGTAGGTTTTTTCTTAATACCCTTATTTTAAATAGAAATTTTTTTTTCTTGCAATTGTATTTAGTTAGCAAATTGTTGTGAGACTCATAGTGTTGTATTTCTGAATATTCACAATTACGCTATATTCCTTCACACTTATGTACCAAATAAGTTGTTCTTGCACCAATGTAGTGGAGCGGCTCAAAGATCATTGCTAAATATGCGTGTGTTGGGTCATTTAAATGTTTTTAAGCTCTAAAGTAGTTGTCTTTAGACCTCGTTAATGTTGTAATGACTACATGATAAACAAACCTAGCCCGAGGGTTATCGGGAATCCTCTTTCGGTGCCTTCGTCAGTATATGACAACAAAGAGGTGATTTGGTCTGTTCTACAAACCTCGAGCGAAGAATAAGTAATAATGGAGTGTTTATGTTGGATGTGAGTTGTGACTTGTGAGGTTCTTTTGTCTTAAAATTTAGAGTCTTTAAGTTTTGATAATGGCTGTCAGAGAAACTTAATATAGAGAATTAAATGTGATTCTCTTCTTCGTGGGTCAAAGGAAAGTATTTATAAGAAAATTCTAAAAGGTCAAGAGAAGGATTGGGCGTGTGATGCGGATTTTTTTTGAGGTGTTGGCTTCTTTTATGACATATCATGTTCACGAGCCAAATGTATGCAAGCTTGGTTAAGGAGTGTAAGCCTAATTTTAAGTTTGACAAGCATGATTAGGCCTCAATGTAAAGTTTAATTTTATGCCAGAGTTATGCCATACTAAACCCATTTCCTAATATATAAACGCCAAAATTTTGATTTCCACCCATAGTTCACATAAGATTGGATTTTTGGGAGAATAATGTTGCATACAATGTCAGATTGTTTGTAATTTTCTAAATGATAAATGTTGAGAACTTATGTGATTCTTTTTGGAATAATAAACCTTTTTATATTAGATGAGGTAAAATCGATAACATTATCAACATTTTTTAAAAAATTAAATTCAGTTTACTACGACAAAAACCGTTGAAATCTTTGATGATTCTTTGTCTTTAGAGAATTGGTAAAACCAGCAAGGCTCTTGGTAAGCTTCCTTAGATTAGTGGGAAAAGCAACTAAGTTGTTCTAGTAAGGTAATATTATTGAGGTTTTTAGTGTATACGAAAATAAAATTGTCAACGACTTCAACGGTATCATATTATTATAATAGGGTGTTTGGTAAAATAGATTATTAGACAATTTTATTTTATATTGACATCAAATGATCTAATGCTAATGTTTATAAAATTAGCTCGTTGAAACAATAAGATATTTTTTAACAAACTACCCTTAGTAGCGTCATCAAAATCATCCATTCAAGTCAGTTGACAAATTAAAATCAATCACTCCAGTCAACAAACAACTATGAGTATTTACCTCTCCGGTTCAACTAATGTCCAATTTGACATAGAAAGTATTTTTCAAAAACAATAAAATATAGGAAAAATGTTGAGAATAATCTCTATTTTTGAAATTTTGCTGTGAATAACCGTTACGTTTATTCATAAATAATCTAAACTTTTCACCTTAGTTGCTCACAACACCCCATTGAAAATGTAACCGGCTACAGCAGGTGATAGAGCCGTTTCTAACCTGTTCTCTTCCTTCTTAATGCTGCCATCATCTTCCCCCTTCTTACTTCATATCTCCATTGTTAAACCCAATTTTAGGAGAGAGAAAATTTATTTTATTCTTATTTTGTTTTTTTGTTTTTTTTTTTACAAAAATAAATTCTCATTGTTATTTAGCATACAGTAGAAGTTTAAATTTGAATAAGAATATGAAATGTAAGCATGAATTTGTTGCAAAATTGACAATCGGCTCATTAACAATCCACCATTATATACTTGGAAATTGTGAAATTCATTTTATGTTTATTAAACAATTGAAAGTACATATTTTTTTCTCAACCATTTTCGGCTTCTAAATTGAAAATTGAAATTAGTATTCTTTTGCGATGAAATCAATTTGCTATTGATCGACTAGTTTCTAGACCTAATGATGTTGATACCAAATTACCTAGTTATTTGGGGTTTGCATTTGAAAATCATGAATGTGGATAATGCTCTCAATTTTTGGTATGTTTCTGCTTGTTATTTTTGGATTTGGATTCTATTTTCAAAAGTTTGAATTGGTGAGATAAAAAAAAAATTTTAATTAGGTTTATGGTTTTGGATGTTGGTTTTGCAACAAATTTATGCTCACATTTCACACTCTTATTCAAATTTGAATCTCTATTGTATGCTGAAGAACAACGAGGATTTATTTTTACAAAAAAAAAAAATAAAAAGATGAAATAAATTTTTTCTCTCCTACAGTTGAGTTTAACAATGGATATATGTAGTAAGAAGGAGGAAGATGATGGAAAGAAGAGAACAGGTTAGAAATGATTCTATCACCTGCTGTAACAACCTAACAGGTTACATTTTTAATGGGGTTGCTATGAGCAACTAAGGTGAAAAGTTCGAATTATTCATGAATAATCAAAAATAAGGATTATTCACATCAAAACGTCAAAGCAGAGATTATTCTCAATAATTTTTCCTAAAATTTAGTGACATCATTTGGAGAATTCAAGTTAATTGGAGCATCATTCATTTTTAGAAAAGTAGAAGAGTACACAAATTTTTGTATGACACGGTTTCATTGTGAGACGTGTTTTCACTTAAGTTAAATAACCCAATAACAAAACTTTTAGCTTATGAATTTGGGTTGCCTCACCGTGAGATGGTATCTCACAAGAATAGGCGGATGCCGATGGGTTGATTTTTTTTTTTTTTTTTAGATTTGGAAGAGTATGGCCTTATGGGTTAATTTAGAAATAAATAGTGCCTCCAATTCACTGCACACTGTTCATCTCTTATTCTTAATTTGTATTTTATTATCAATCTATAAATTAAAATATAATCATGTGTGATCTTTTTTGATTCGTCTCAATGCAAGGATTATTTATATGAACTTTTTATAATTTTTAATTATGCACAATTAAAAATATTAAAAATTAAATAAATGTATTAGATAGAGTGTAAAAAGCAAATGGGATATTAATAGTAAATTCGCGACAGTAGCTATAAAAAAAGGGAGATGAATACTCCTATATTTGTTATCTGTCGGGTACCGATAAATGATAAGAAAGCAGGATAAGATGTGATTGTCCATTTGGACGAAGATTTAGAGATTACAAACCCAACCAACAACCTCACATACCTGTATTACTACTCAAAACCGCCATTGTTATTCATTTCTCTTCAAGTTCAAGGTATGCATTCTATCATCAAATTCTCAGTTCAATTCTTTACTAATTAGAGTACTGATTTTAATTTTATGGGTTTTTTAGGTTTTGGTTTATGCAAGTTATAAAGCAGTAAAAATGGTGGTTCTAGCAAGCAGCAGTGTTAGTATAAATTCATCCCCAATTATGGGGACGGGGGTTAACAATACCCTTTTTCATTCTCAAAAACCCCAAAAACCCTTAATTTTTATGCCAAATGCTAAACCCATTTCTCAATTTCTTTCTCTCCCCCCCTTATCGATTGATGCTGTTTCTCCTTCTTCCGCTAGAACTTCAGCTGTTGCTGTTGCTACCGATACCAATCAGCCCAGTTCTTCTTCTGATCAGGTTTGTTTTCATCATTTTCAATTAGAGCTTTATTATGATTTCAATGGTTTTAGGAACTAGGAAGAATTTGTTTTTAGTTCACTTTTTGCTGGGTTCTAGAATCATCACCATCATACCCGGTTCATAGAAACTATGATAAGGACTCAGGGTATGGGGAGGGATGGAAGACGGCACACCATACCTTACCCTTATACGAGGAGATAAGGAGGTTGCGGCCAAAGATGCCCTTGAGGCCTTGGTTTGACAAAGACCTTCAAAGAATGCTGGGCACTAAAATGTCTTATGAAACTCTGAACAGATTTGTTATGCAAGTACTTGTTACTAGAATTGCATCAAGCAAATAACTGTTTAAATTGCAAAATTCAGTTTTTAAGGTAAGAATCTTACTTAATACCATTCGTCATCCGAATGTTATTAAGTGTCTGTTACCTAGCCTTTCACCAAAACATGTTTGTAGAGATTGTGACTGGGTGCACGCAACTTTACCTTAGTAAAATAAAGAAGTTGTTTCCGATTCGCCTTTGATAGCATGGTACATATCATCATCAACTTTTCATAAATAAGAAATGCACATGATATAATCTGAAATCAAAACACTATAAATTTTGATTCCATCGAGACTCATGAATTGTGTTTTAAGTTAAATTTAAATAAGTTGAAGAACCATCTTTAAATGGCTGTTAGAAGATAGGATGTCGTTTTGTTAGTAGTATGTAGCAGAAAGTTGGCTACTTTGTTTTAGTAGTGTTAGTAGGTATCTTCTGGAGGTATGGCTTGGCTCTATGTTTATATGAGTCCTGAGGGCATAGAAGTATAACTTTGGTACAATTTTGTGAAGAAGTAGTGATATAAAAAGTTGTTTAGCAGACTGAAACACGAGAAGAGAAATCTTTTTGATGAAGCGACTTAGTATCAGCCTCTTGGACATATATACTTGGGACATTGTCTAGTTCTTTTTTATCATCAACGAAACTATTATATGGACTTTCCTGGCCGTTTTATTCCTATGATATATGAACTTTTATAAAGTTTCTCTAAAGTATAGAAAAAGATACTGTGAAGTGTACTTAGTGTTTAAAGATTTTGATATGAATGACTGTCGTCCGTTGAAGTTTGTTGAATCGAGGTTTGAAAGTCTGAACGGATATATAAGCTCTTAGGTTTTTGACTCTGCATCATGGGCACTTCATTTGATGCCTGTTCATGGAATGTTCCGGGTACAAGGATGATATGGGATGCTTCCCTTAATAATAAGCCATACATGCTTGATCCTATTTTTAGATTTTGTCTATTTTGTCCCTGTCCCTGTCGCCGTCCCCGTCACCCAACCTGACTTATTGCAACCTAATTGTTTGATTATAAGGTTGTTTCATTGATAATCGGGTATTTGGGTGTGTACACCGAAAATTCGGATCTATACAATATATGAATTATTTATAACAAACCATGCTTGACGCTTCTTTGTCCATCCCTTCAACACACACAAACACTTTTTTGGAATAAATATCAGATGCAATGCTGCAGAGACATTTTCGCTGTTGCTATATGTTTGAATTAATTCTAAGTAGAAAGTGAAAAGTTTATGCCTGGATTTGAGTTGCTTCCTTTCTCATGTTAGTATTTGTTATCATTTATTGTCTTCCATAGTTCCATTGTTCAGGATGATCATTTAAATTATTCTTTATGCTTGATAATAATCGTCACATTTTACTGCGTGTTTGCCTCACATCCCACTCGTTGCCAAGTCGATATATGCCCAACAAATTTTGAACTACTTGCTGAAATGTTTCTATAGGTTTCTGTTTCTTTTATTCATTTTCATTTTACTCTATATATTTTATTTATCTTTTTATGTATAATGTTGGGTTAAGATATTGGGTGTTTTGCAACTTTAAAATCTCTATTATCTTATTACTCTCGGTGATTTCGCTTGTCTGCTCCAATCAGAATTCTTTTAATGTGCAGGATCAGACAACTAAGAAGTATTATTTTGTGGTTGCAAATGCAAAATTCATGCTTGATGAAGAGGAACATTTTAAAGAGCTTATGAACGAGAGGCTTCGTCTTTTCGGCGAGCGTAACAAAGAGCAGGACTTTTGGCTTGTTATTGAACCTAAGTTCCTGGACAAATTCCCTAACATTACCAAGAGATTAAAGAGACCTGCTGTAGCTTTGGTTTCAACAAACGGTCCATGGATCACGTAAGGGGTCCTTCACCCATGTTTCTCATTTCCTTTAGAATACTTGCAAACATAATACATGTTCTTGGTGTACTACTCCGTCCCACTCAATTCGCTATATTTGCAGTTTCAATGTGCGCTTTTTTGTAACAAATGTAGCAAAATGAACAGGACGGAAAGAGTATAAGTTTGTCATGTTTTTTTTATCTAAGCTCTGGTACAAGTGATCCTTGCGCTGTTCTATAATCAGTAGTCATGTACTTGGCAACAGTAGCCCAACTTTTCACAACCTTAGCATGGATTAACAACATTCAGATCACCCCAATGTTGTTAAGTGGCTCCAAAATTCACACTAATATGAGCTTGTTTTGGATTGACTCTTGATAGCAAAAACTATCTACAACTTCGCACCAATAAATAAGTTCACATGATTTGGTGAGTCATTTTACTATAACCCATTATAGTCTAAAGAGTGAAGACTAAAGCCAAAGAACTATAAATCTTTTGTCTCATAGAGAATGAACAACACAATCCTGCAAACTCCCATTGCCACTATGTTTATACCTTCTATAATCGTCCACTAAACATGCACCTAGAGTTGTAAAGCAATACTGGTTAAGTTGGTAGTATGTCTGTTTTTTTAATATGGAGACAAGGCTACAGATTCTCTACGAGCAAGAGGAGAGAGGGAATTAATCTTTCATGTATGTAGTGAGAATTGAAACTCTTTCACTGGGTGAACGAAAAAACACTCGACCTCTAGGCGTTCTTTGATAATAGTTGTTGATATGACACGATTTTCAATATGCATCTTGAAAGATTTGTATCCTTACTCTACTATCTATACGAAATTCAACCTTATATGACACTTGCACAATTTTTTCTTGACAGGTTCATGAAACTGAGATTGGATCGTGTTCTAGCAGAAAGCTATGAAGCCAACAGCTTAGAAGAAGCATTAGAATCAAACCCAACCAAATTAGAGTTTGAAAAGCCAGAAAAGTGGGTAGCCCCATACAAAAAATATGAATATGGTTGGTGGGAGCCCTTTTTGCCACCAGGACCCCCGAAGCCCGAGGCTTGAAGAGCAGTCGCTAAGTAGTGTTTACCAGTTTTTGTGTTAGATGAATCGAATATTAGTGCATAGTCGCATCTCGCATCTCGCATCTCGCATGGATACTTGAGGTCGATCTTGTTCAGGTACTAGACGAAGCCCTATATCGATAATACAAAAGACCGACTTATTTTGAAGCTGGTGCAGTGCAATAAAGCATGCAGCAACGACAAGAGTTGAAGTAGAAAAGAAAACAATGCATACTTTTTGTGTTGTTTGCTGTGTGGCTAGTTGTTTAAGTATGTCCGTATGTGTTTAGTTATAAATTGTATTTGTAGGGTTGGTGTATTTGCTCTAGGTAATGTACTCATGTTTGCTTACTTTTCTTTACTTCCCTATATGAACAGGTATCCCTAAATATATTTTTCGGTTAGATACCTTGGACATGTTTGAAACACTCTTGGTTTTGTTGTGAGGAATATAAGCAAAAATTTAACTTTTAAAAATGTATTAAAAAAAGAAGGGATGTGTGGATGGAAATTAAATAATTGGTGAAAATTATTTCAGAAATTGTTGTGAGAGACGGTCTCTTTGAGAAATGCATTATAAATATGGGTTAAATAGACTAATTAATACAAATTAAAAAGAATTGTAATTAACTCATGAGATAGAGGGAGTATCCAATATCTAGCCTTCCATCATTTAGAGAATTGTCTAGAGAGGTTATATATTTGGAAGACTTAGCTTAAGTATTATTCAATCATCCACCTGACAAGTCGCATCGCATGTTCTATGACTCCTTTGAAATTGTCATATTTTTAGTTTTTGATCAAAAAACAATTACTTAACTTTGAAATCCAAAGAAATAATTATGGAATTTCTCATCTTGAAAATGAGAAATATTTAAAAATAGGCATAGAAGAGATGTAAAAGGGTTGATACATGAGAAAACTGTGTAACTATAGAATGATGCAAATATTAATTGTAGTTTTTCATGTCACAACACGGAAAAATTGATGTGATGTTTATTTCAATCGCAAGCGTATGATATACATGTATCTAACAGGTTGATTTTAGAATGTATGAGATATTTTCAAACACTAATACTAATATAAGTACAAGAAAATTTTGGTTTAAACAATAATAGAAGCAGTCTAAGATATCGGGAATTATCTAATCGAGTATGAAATTGAGTTACTTTTCTACTTATATAAAAATAAATCTTTATAAGACTTAAAGCGGTTTAATTGTATTTTATTCTTAATCAATAAGTTAAAGCAGAGCCAAATAATATCTTGTTTGATTCTCTGTTTTTTTAAATAAATTTCGTTATAAATTAAACTTCCTCCGTTTTGTTACTTCCAATGAAACCAAGTTTTGTATTATTCATCATTGTAATATATTTTACATATAGTGGTTATTATACGACGAAAAAGATAATCATATGAGATCTTGTTTATTCGTCTTCTAGCATGTTTTTATAATAATAACATTAAATTTTTATAATATTTTTAATTGTATATAAATATAATAATTCAACCAACATACACATTTTAATGCACAAAAAACGTTCAAATGTAAGTAAAAACCGGAGGATATATAGTAATATTTCTAGATTTAATATTAAGAAACTAAATAAATAACATTAAATGAAATTAAATAATTAACATTCAATGACGTGCAAAATGTGTAAAGATAAATCTTGTTCAATCCGACTCAAACACACATCACAAATCTCATCCGTTCACTTCTTCTTAGAAAACACAACTATACCTATTTCATACCGTTGATCAGTTAACTGTTAAAGCACACGGATCACAATACAAGCCGTCCGATTAAACATAATTAGTCGGCTCCATCTCCTATATAAAATACTTCACCTCCAACAATAATAAAGTTTTCTGCTAGTTGTCTTCACCAAGAAAGAGAGAGAAATAAGGAGGAGAAAAACGTTTCAAATTCAAGCAAAGAAATTTAGCGCAGGTAAAGATTTTCAACCAATCTTCTTCAGTTTCTTTATTTTCCTTCTGCTACTTTCGATTTGTATTTTGATTTCTTTTATTTGATTTTAAATTCTTGGTCTCATCGATCGATCGTAATTTAGGGTTTTCTTTGTTTGCAAATTAGTTTTTGAGTTTGAATGTTTTAAAACTTGTATTTGCCTTGGAAATTTATTTAGGGTTTATGATTATTTTTTTTATTCTTTCTGAAGTTGTAACTATTGATTTTTCAATTTAATTGGGGTTGTCCATTGATTTCATCCTTTTAGATTGTTTAGGGCTTTAATAATCTTTTGATTTATGAAATAATTTTTTTAGAGATTATGTTTATTCGTCAAAGCTGACAATTTTTTATTCACGTACTTTTAAATGTACTATAAATTACAATTTTTTGACTATAGTTTTTTAATTTTTAGTACTCATTTTGTAAAATACTTCGCGTTATTTTATATATTGAACTGTATCCATCTATAAGTTTAAAAAATATAATATTATAAAAGTATGCTATTAGACCATTTAAACAATTTCTCACTTTGATTGTATTTTGACTATTTTTTTCTTATATATTAGCTATAATATATAAAATAAGCTTGAACGATAAACAACTTTTACGTATGAATATTTCAGAATTGAGGAAGTATTTGAGTTGGATATTTTTTTTATTGATTGAACGCCTTCAAAATCGTTAATTCGCTCATGTTTTAAAATTTCTTCATTAATTTCTTGATTTTCGATTCTGTACTTATTCTTGATCAAGTGTTTTCAAAAATACTTGATGAAACTAATTAATGAATGGTGTACCTGTAGATGGCCCGTACCAAGCAAACCGCACGTAAGAGTACTGGAGGAAAGGCTCCCAGGAAGCAACTTGCAACCAAGGTTTTCCTCTTTTCCAATTGAAGCTTTTGTAATTTAAATTTGCTAATCTCAGTTCCGTTTTGATTCCTAAACTTGTATCGGTTATATCTAACAGGCTGCCCGTAAATCTGCCCCAACTACTGGAGGAGTGAAGAAGCCTCATCGTTACCGTCCTGGAACTGTGGCACTTCGTGAAATCAGGAAGTACCAGAAGAGTACTGAGCTTTTGATCAGGAAACTGCCATTCCAGAGATTGGTTCGTGAGATTGCCCAAGATTTCAAGACTGATCTTCGTTTCCAGAGTCATGCTGTGTTGGCTCTTCAAGAGGCTGCCGAGGCTTACCTTGTGGGTCTATTTGAGGATACTAACCTCTGCGCCATCCATGCCAAGCGTGTGACCATCATGCCCAAGGACATTCAACTTGCTCGTAGAATCAGGGGTGAACGTGCATAAGCTTGCCTTTTCAAGCTTCTTTTGCAATGTCGTTGTTGCTGCTCTACTTATTACTATAGTTATAGTTTGATCTAGGTTTAATTCAGGACCAAGAATAGGTGTTGGTTTTTGTTGGGTATGATGAAGATTGTGGGATGATTGTGTTGGTTGATGGTGATGGTGATGGTGATGGTGGTGTTACAGAGAAGAAGTTGAACTCTATATATTTGGTGTTTTGTTATTATGTTGCTGATTTCTGGCTTTCTGGGATGTCATACTGATTTTGTGTGGAACATTCATCTAATGTAGTTTATATATTCAGTTGATCGTTCGTTATTCACAATGTCAGTTAATGGTACATTTTTTTGTTTATCTCTTCCCATTATGTGATTCATCTAAAGAGCTTCTCTATCGCTCAGTTGTAATATCTGAAGGAACAGTCGAATTATCTCAAAATTAGACTGTTGGTTAAAAACTTGGAGTGAGATTCATATTTGTTGATGCTTAATGGAGTTTGAGTCATACATGGGTCTTGAATGATTTTTCATATTATTGCTGTATTATTTTATAAAGTAAAACTTTTTTGGTTTTGGTTCTAAAATGGGTTATATTTAGAAGCATAAGTATGACTCAACATAAATTTGCACAATCATAATTTTAATTGAATCATTATTTCATTAGGTTTTGAAAAATGCAACTTGATTTGTGAATCATGAATCAGTTTTTAAGATTTTATTCGAGTTTAATACATGTAATAATATATAACTATGGATAGAATTAAGAACAGTTTTTAAGATTTTATTTGGGTTTAATTAATACATGTAATAATATATAACTATGAATAGAATTAAGAACAAGGAGAAGTTAGGTGTTGCTTATCTTAGAAAATGCGTAAAAATAAATTAAGATGGTTTGGACATATGCAAAGAAAGACTCTCGATTCTCTTGTTAGAAGGATAGAAAGCATCATAGTGGTGGGTAAGAGAAATCGAGAAAGACCTAAGAAAATGTGGGTCGAACAAATAAAGAACAATTTGAGTGAGTTGACCCTCTCTGCGGACCTGACTAGGGATAGGAATAGTTGGAGATGTCAAATCCATATATTAGACTACTATCAGTTTCGTTAACTGCCTTCATGACCTAGTGTCTACTAGCTTTTTGCCCACTCCGTTTTTGTTTCTTTTTTCTCTCATCATGGCTTTATTTTATCTATCTTTTATCTTTTATTTGTATTTTATTGTTATGTTATTTTATGTAGACCTAGTCTTTCTCTGCAAGCAGGTGTTATCTTAGGACAACGTTGCCACTCATATCCTCTTATGCAGGGTTTCTTCTGTTTGGGGGTAAAATCGACCACTTTTCTCTAGTTTTCCCCGTGAAGGGAGTACGGGTATGGATTGTCCGTCAACTTCTCTCACCCAGACCCTCCTCTCGAGCGGGATGTTAGGTATAATGATGATGATGAACAATATATAACTAGCATAAAAAAGTTTTAATATATCAAAGTTGGTTTCATAAAATAGTGATGAATTTTATTATTTTGATTTTTCAACTCAACTTATAAAAAATATGTTTAGATATTTTCTACTTGTGACGTTGAGATTATCTCTAAAAATTTTTAATTTGAAAAATTAGTCAATAAGTGCTTGCAAATAACTCCCTTTGTTCCTTAATGAAGTTTCCGAGTAAGTAATGTTCATCTAGGAAAAATGGGGATCATAAAAATTAAAAAAATATTAAAATAACATTAGTGGAAAAAATGTAGGAACCACAACTAATAAAAAAAATTTAAAAAAGTTATTGGGAAATATGTAAAGATCATAAGAAATACAAAAATGTTAAAATAAAGTCGGTGGAAGATATATGGAGATCATACTATTTTTTTATCCAAAATTTATAACTTAAAAAGAAAATTTTTCATGAAAACAATTAAACACCCTAAAATGACAAATAAGAACTTATTCAAGAAACAAAGAGTATAAAAATTAGTGGTAACATTGTTGTTTGTGACTAGCTACCGCAAGCAACCACCAACATAGTACTTCCAATTTCCAAAAACTAAAACTGCCAAAAGAAAAATGCTACTTGATTTATGTGATCTGACCCGAAAATTCAAATTGAAAGTTAATCGATCCGAAAATATTTTTTTTAGGTTTATCGACCTGACAGTATCCGAACCGAAGTTGCACCCGAACCAATTTACGGCTAAAAATTGGTAAATCGAATCCGAATTGCGACCGATTTTTGTAACCGACGTATAACCGTTAACCGAGATGACCCGAATATAATAGTGACTGACCCGAGTCATACCCGACCCAAATCATGTTCAAAATCGAACTCGATCCGGCTAAAACTGACTTAACCCAAAAGAATTTTTAATCGAAATGTTATAAACCTGAACCAATTTTTAACATAGAGGTGTGATCGACTCATATTCAATCATCTTATTACTTAATCTAATAAAGTAATAGAAATTTTAATAAATTAAATTTTATACATACATGATTTCATATATTTAGAGTTAATAATCAATGGTCAATGTTTATTTAACTATTTTTAATCAAATTAGATGAAAAATTATAAAACTTTAATTTTAATTTACAGTCAAACAAGTAAAAGTAACAAAATAATAATCACTAACTGATTTGCATTTTAACTATTTTGCTTTAAATAAAGGGAATCTTATCATCAATTAAAAAATGTCTAACAATTTAATCTGATATTGACTTGATCTATAGTAATTAGTAATTCGTAGCCGAATTCAACTGGAAAATAATACCCGAACCCAACCTGTACCCACTACCCAGTAAAATCGAACCAATTATTAACCGATGACAGTCCGAGACCGATTGACTACTCGACACGAACTTCAATCGACACCGAACCGATGCTAACTCGATAGCTCAAATAACTGATCTTCAATCGAACCGTGACTAACCGACCTGATTCGAGTGTGACCTGCCGTAACACGCATCCGAAAAATAATCGATCCGAAATATAACTGAATCGAATGACACCCATCTAAAACCGGCTCGATCACTCGAATAAACACCTCCACTTGATTTGTTGATATGGTGATACATTTCATACTTATTTCTATCACTCGTTGACGAAATTTCATAGTATGACTCACAGTTTATTCCTCAATAGTCGGAATATTTGGACATCTTTATTACTTTATTAAATAGATATTTCTCATTTTTGAATATTTTATTTATCCTCTAAATCTTATTAAATAAGTCGATAAGTTAAACATCTCCAATTGACTCTATACATTTTCATACTTTCCCGTTCTAAAATACTCGCTACATATTGAATTTTGATACTATTCGTCATTCAAGCTTATTTTATATATTGTAACTGACGTGTTTGAAAAAATATAGGCAAGTGAGATCTTGTTTGAATCGTCTAATCGCATACTTTCATAATATTATGTTTTTATAATTTTTAAATATATATTTTTCAATATATAAATGATTAAAATAACACGTTGCTTAAACAATCAAATGTAACATGTAATAAGTACAGTGAGAGGAAAAAAGTATGTCTTATCATAACATTTTGTGCGACTGTTTTTTTTTTTTTTTTAAATTTTATTTTTGTTTTTTAAATTTTTTTTATTATTATTGTTATTATAATAATAATAATAATATTAATAAGTATTATTATTATTATTGTGGTTTAATAATAATAATAATAACAAAAATAATAATAATTATAATAACAATAATAATATAAATAAAAATAATAAAAGAAAAATTTTAAAAAATGAAAATGAAATATTATTAACTCCAATGGCATATTTGTAAATTTTTAAAGTTCAGGGGCAAATTCGTAATTTCATTAGAAGAGGGGGTGGCGATGAAATGAACATGGTGGCGACAAATAATATTCCCCATTGTTTATGACTAGCTACCGCAAACAACCACCAGTAGTTCCAACAACCAAACTAAAAAAAGAAAAATTGAGCCTTGAGTTGAGATTCTTGAAAGTCTCCAAGCATTTTCAGTTATGAAATGATTACTTTTTTCAACTTGCGCACAAGCTTCCATCTTCAGGGTGCACTTTTTACTGCAGTTGATCTTCACAACTTTCTCCAATCTACCCTTTATTCAACGCAACATGTCTCGGACTACAATGCAAAGATCACTGCATTCTCAAAAGCAGGGAATATGGGGGGTGCCCGCCAGCTGTTTGATCAAATGCGTACAAGAGATGTTGTCACTTGGAACGCTCTCCTTACTGGCTACTGGAAAAATGGGCTTTTTCATGAGTCTAAGAAACTTTTTGAGTCAATGCCCGAAAGAAGTGAGGTGTCCTGGAATTCTATGATTGCTGGTTGCATTGAGAATGACAGGATTGATGAGGGATTTCGGTATTTTCGCATGATGCCAAGGAGAAATGTGGCTTCATGGAATGCAATGATATCAGGCTTTGTAAAGTTTGGTATGATAGAGAAGGCAATTGATCTATTTAAAAAGATGCCATATATGAATGTCGTCTCTTGCACGACTATGATTAATGGGTATCTTCGAAAAGGAATGGTTCGGGAAGCAAAAGCTTTGTTTGATCAAATTTCTCAGAAAAATAGTGTAACTTGGACAGTGATGATTAGTGGGTATGTGGAGAATGCGTTATTTGCCGAAGCTAGGGACTTGTTTGAGCAGATGCCATATAAAACAGTAGTCGCAACTACTGCTATGCTTACTGGTTACTGTAAAGAGGGGAAAATGGAGGATGCCAGGAATTTGTTTGATCAGATTTGGCCGAAAGATTATGCTGCTTGTAATGCTCTTATAACCGGTATGCACTCTGATTTTTATTCAACTGCAATGTTAATGTTAGTGTTTTGTCTATCAATATTATCAGACACTTGGATTTGAATTGTCTGTTGCGGACAGCGAAAGCAATTACCCAAAACAAAAAATGCAATATAGATTTAAGACAAATAAATAACGCACCAAGAATTACCGTGGTTGCAATAGGCCGATTAACTTCACTATTGATGGAGATTACAAAACAAGATGAATCTAATTATCTAAGAAACTCTCTCTTAGAATGGCGGCTCACTTTTCTCTCTAGTGTTTCTATGCATAACCCTAAACCTAATTAGAGGGGTTTATTTAGTAAGCCTCATTTACAAAGAAATTAGGTTCAAAAGAAATTTGAGAAACCATAACCGCCGAAATCTGAAGTGGAAAACGTGCCGTGCTGCCTAATCTCGGCCGAGATTAATGTAATCTCGACTGAAGTCCCTTTGAGTCTCGCCCGAGACTCAATTTTGCCTAAAGTTATTGTTTTCCACGAACTCTAATCTCGACCGAGATTAACCAAGTCTCACCCGAGACTCAATGTGGCTCAAAGTTATTGTCTTTTCTCATTTGTAATCTTGACTGAGATTAATATTGGTCTCGACAGAGATTATAGAATGTTGCTGACAGAAACTTTTTCAACTACTCTTGTTCTTCCCATGATTTAGACTTAGTTCAAGTCATCAAACATCAACATTGTCCTGGATGATCAATTTTTTACAGTTAGTGGGAAACCTTTACAATGTAATGCAATGCTGGTAATTGAAAACGCTTTATTAGATACTGGGAGCAGGAACTGATTATTGGCTCTACAGGTTATTCTCAAAGTGGGAATGGAGTAGACGCTCTTGAAATTTTTTCAGAGATGCTTAGACTTGGTATTCGACCCGATAAGACAACTTTTGTTGCGCTTCTGACGGCTTGTTCCACTCTGTCCTCCTTGAAAGAAGGCCGGCAAACTCACTCACTTATTGTGAAGTTTGGATTTGAATCAAACTTATCCGTATGCAATGCTTTGTTGTCTATGTATAGCAAGTGTGGAAGTGTTATGGATTCAGAGTTGGCTTTTGCAGAAATTCAAAGCCCGGATGTTGTTTCATGGAATTCACGCTTTAGCGGCTTAGCACAACATGGTCTATGTGAGAAAGTGAGTGTACTATTCAATGATATGTGTGCGAGTGGTATCACTCCTGATTCAATAACATTTCTTTGTATGTTGTCATCTTGTGGTCACACTGGTAGGGTTAACGAAAGTATGGCTTTGTTTGATGCAATGACGAAAGACTATGGAATTCACCCTTGTTATCAGCATCATGCCTGTTTGGTTGATATATTATGTAGAAGTGGCCAATTGGAGAAAGCATACGAAACGATTCAAGAAATGCCATTTGAAGCAGGTTGTGATATCTGGGGAGCTCTTCTTGCAGCTTGCCTTGTTAACTTGAATGTAGAATTTGGAGAATTGGCAGCAAAAAAATTATTGGATTTGGATCCCAACTTTTCCGGGGCTTATATAATGTTATCAAACATATATGCTGGACTTGGTATGTGGAAGGAGGTTACCAAGGTAAGGTGCTTAATGAAGGAAAAGGGTGTTAAGAAGCATAATGCATATAGTTGGATAGAAATTGGTGATCAAGTGCATGTTTTTGAGGGTTGGGCTGTGTCTCATCCAGAGATTGATGAAATATATTCACAGCTAAAGCAAATCAGGTTGCATATGGTGACTGCTGAAGATGCTTTGAATAGATTGTAAGCATTTCTTGTTCTTGGATAATAATATGAAATAGATTGTTAGCATTTCTGGATGTTCTATGCATATGAGGATAAGGGATTTCGAGAGCTTTGCTATCAGCAGCTGAGATATCTATTGCTGCAACCACGAGACAAGTTCTGGTTATTGTGCGACTCAAAGAGAAATGTTGTATACGAAGTGGTTGATCGCCTTGATTCAACTGGTCCTCTATAGCTGGGACCCCCGACCTGTGATCATCTCAAAATTGAATAGCATGGTCTCACTGAAAGGCTCTCATCTGGATTCTTCGGTTCAGAGCTGTGGAGAATTTAATGGCTAAAACCTAGTGGATTATGAATGGTCGTCTCCCTAAAGGGTTCTCATCTGGATTCTTCGGTCTTTCAAAACCCATTTAGGTTCGAAGTTTCTAACTAGATCAAAATGCTTGATCTTGATGGAAAACTGTCTAGATAACGATATTCAGCTCAGTGACTAGCAAATTACTCTAATTATCACATCTGCTTTGTCTCCATGTCGGCTTTATAACAGCACTGCGGTCTGTCCTTCTGCGGGCTATGAACTTGATCAGGTAAGCCCTGTTACAGATTTCTATTTAATGGTTCATCCTAGTCTAATCTAAGTGTCTTGAACATTAATAATTCATGTTATATTCTTTCCAAGTTTCATGAATTTTTATTTCTTACATTTAGCAGTTTGTTGTTGCCCATGAATATAATCATATTCATGACATTAAGAACCTGAAATTCTGATTTTTGTGGGAATGCAAATACAAATACAACTTAAACAGGTCAAACAGCTCATGACATCACAATCAACAATCACCAGACAGATTTATTTTTCAAATTGCCAGTAGTCTATGACGCTGATTTGCATTTTTCATTTTGCATTTTGCATATTGGTAAAATATTCAACATATGCATTTTACATGATTTTCTAATCTAGCTAATGTCAATTCTATACAATCTGATTCATGTATTCTGGTACTCTTAATGACAGAGATTAAAAAATGTCATGGTTGCCTCTTTGAATCTTTGTCTATTCATGATATTATTTAGCTTATATCAATTCTAGTTGTTGCTAGACCTTGGTCATGTGCACTGATTAATGCTTGATGAGCAAGGATAATAGTACATTAGCTACAGCTGGAAGATGTCTTTTAAAGTAAGGGGGGACCATGAGTATGCGTAAGAGCAAGTGTTGAAGGATGTAGACACCAGAGCCTGACTGCTCGGACGAGCTGGTATAGTGCTCGAACGAGCATGTTGATCCATCAACCCGTGTTCGTCTACTATGGCATTGTTGTCGGAATATATTCTAACCCTACCTTGGGCTATTTAGGTAGAGCACTCCTTTGTACATCAGTGTAGAACCAAGCAATATGCTTGAGCCTCCCATATCCTATCCTTATCATACTTGTAATTCTCTACTCATGTTTAGCTTTCTTGCAAACACTCATGTACCTCTATTGATGTAATTCTTTCAAGTTATATTGAGCTTTTAACTCTTATATCCTTTAAACGCATAATGAATATACTACCCTAGGATGGTGGATGTAGCCTCAACAATGGTGAACTAACTCAAATCATAATGTTAATGTTTTGATTAGTTTTTCTCATGTTAAACGCCTTAATACTTACAAATAACCTTGTTTAATTAGTATACCTTCAAGATTATTCTTGGCAAATTTAAGCTTCACTTCCGCTCTCATTAGGCCTCTCCAACAGCTCAAGTACATAGTATAATTATATTTCATTATTATTAATTAGGTAGATATAATACTTTCAGTACACATAACACACATATTCTTTCTTTTTCGGAGAAAACGAACATTGTTGTTTAGGCTTTAAATATATATGTTCTTAAGTGTTACTCATATGTTTTATAGAAATTGGTACGTTAGAGACGGAGGAGTAGTGTTTAAATATTACTACACATGCATAACCAAAAAAGCCAAATTTTGTATTATTATTTGCATCGGCACCAGGTTTGGTAATTATTTGAATGGCTAGAAGTGAAAAATATTTTCTTCTTTGTTAAGCAATTTTCAATATTGAAAGTCCTCCCAAGTTTGTTCTCTTCCCCTTAACTTATTTACTAAATATAGAAGATTCATATTACCATTGATTTTTCCTAATTTTAAGATTGTGACGTTGTTAAATATATATCCTGTTTTCTCTATCCTTCTCTTTTGACTAATCTGATTCTCCTCTCAAGGAGGACTTGAAACCCCAAAATAAATTTTTTATACAAAAAAACCAAAAAAATTGAAATTTTAAAAGGAAAAAAAAAATTATACTTAAATAGAAGATTCATATTACAATTGGTGGGGTTTATTCTTTTTAATTAGGCTATATTCATTGTAATTAAAGATTATTGGGGCTGATTTTGCATTTTCATTATCATTATTGCATATTTTCCCCTGCATAAAGTTTTTTATATTTTAAATTTATTTTTTCAATTGATCAAGACTTTAAATATGCCAAACTTTCGAGGAAACTAAAAGTGGTCAATCTTTGCAGGTATGATATTCATTTATCTGCATGGAGAATATTATTCCCTTTTAAGATTAGCTGTATTATTATATATTTTTGGAGAAAGCTGATTCTTACCCAATCTTTTTAGAGAAAATTTTTTCAGCAGTCAAGAAATGCAACAAATGAGTCATGAAAATATCATGGAGGAGCTCAATGAGGTGAAAGCACAATTGGGTTCAACCGAGAGGGAGAAAAACCATGCTCTTAATGAGATAAAAGAAATCAAAAGCCGGATAAGCAGTTTCGAGTTAGACGATTTGAAGAAATCGCTTCGAAATGCAGAAACAGAACTGCGGGACAAGGACATGGCCATCGAATCCCTGAAATCTGAACTCGATAATCTGAAACAGCTTGAATTGAAGTTGAAAGAGAAGGACTCGTTATCTGACGATAGCAGAAAGAAGGTGGAAGAATTGGAGGATGAAATTCGGAAAAGGAAGGATTCTGAAGCGACGTTGTCTGAATCATTTGCGCGTCAAACAAGTCAGATTGAGGAATCGTCGATTTTGTTAAAGAAATTGAAACTTCAAATCTCTTTACTGGAAGAGAAAATGCAAAAACTGGTGGAGGAAAGCGAAAGGAAAGATAAAGAAGCAATGGAAGAGAGGGAGAGACTTATGAATGAAGTGTCGGTGTTGAACAAAAATGCCTCTTGTGCTACTGAGAGACGTAGATCTGGATCTTTAGAGACGGAAAATTTGTTGGATGAGATTGATATTCTAAAGAATGAGCTGAAACGGGCTATGGAATCAGAAGTCACAAGCAAGAAAGCCATGGATGAACTCGCGGTAGCTTTGAAAGAAGTTGCCGCGGAATCCAACCAGGCTAAGGAGAAGCTTATATCTACCGAGCAACATCTTGAAGCGGTGAAGGAAGAAGCAAGCATTTTGAAAAAGATGGTGAAGAGCAATGAAGAGAATTATGAAGCACTCTTGAAAGAATCGAAAATAGAGAATGATCGGCTGAAAAATACAGTTAATAGATTAAGATTAGAGGCAGAAGAATCTCTTTTAGCCTTCAATGACAAAGAAGTTCAATTTGTCAATTGCATAAAGAAAACCGAGGAGGAGAAAAGTATTGCCCATAAAAAATACACGAAAATGGATGCGTCTTTGAAAGAGGCCGAAGAGATGAGTGAAAAGGCGAAGGATGAGAATAAGAAGTTGAGAGATATACTTAAGCAAGCTTTGAATGAAGCAAATGTGGCTAAAGAGGCTGCTAATCTTGCTAAAACCGAGAATTCTTATTTGAAGGACTCTCTTATAGAGAAGGATAAAGCCCTTGTTACCCTTGCACAGGAAACTGAGCGCCTTCGGATCAATGAAGCTGAGGCGAATGAAAGCATTAAAGAATTGAAACGGGTAATTTCGTTAGGGTCTAAAAAGGAGGTTGCAAGACACGAGAAGGAAAACAAAGAGCATAAAAAGGAGAAAGAGAACAAAGATCATAAAAAGGAGAGGGATAGCAAAGAGCTTAAAAAGATAGCGAAAAAAGAAATTGCAGCCGAAAACACAGACAAGGAACATAAAGAAGGCCGCAGATTGAGTAACACATTTAGTTTCGATCTGAACCATCTTTGGCCTTCGATCCCTGGTATGACGTGCAGGTCGAGCAAGGATTTTGATGCAGATTTCGAGGAGGATGATGTGCTGGGCGGTTCCATTTTCGACGTTGTAGATTCCCCGGTGAAGGATATTGCATCATTCCATCAAAGAACTTCATCAGCTTGCAGCAGTGAAGACAATCTGAATTTAGATCATTTTGATGAGGATGCACATTATGATGATTTGGAGATCGATAGCCATGATAGGACCTCTCATGGGCCGAGGAAAGCTCTGTATAGGAAATTTAGCGACCTCTTGCGAAGGAGAAGCTCTCACCCTCCTAAGGACTTACCTCACCCACCAAAAGATGTCTCACATTCGCCTAAGGAAATACCAGCATAATAATAGCTAATTCTAATATCACATTTCCTCTTTTGGCATATTCACATGAAATGTATCATTTCCTTATATAGTAACCTTTTTCCCTTACTTATGCCCTTATTGGATTTAACTATTTATACAATTGTCATTAAATTATCGTTGTTTCCCTTGCTCACTTTTCCTATGTGATCCATGTGAATCTTCCCCCATGGTGCATTTGATTAGAATATGAGGGAGTAATATTTGTATTTTTTTTTTCTTTCTGTTTTACTGTCAATCGTGTGCATCTACTTTGGATCGACGACTTAGGCCCTTATCTCCACCATTGGCAAAAGTTTGTGCACATATTTTGAATGGTAAGGTTTGTTTTACAGATTTTTACGCGCTAATGGAAGTATCGATCAGCACGTTTCTGGTATGCTATGCACCAATGAGGCATCAACAATGCAAGTTAAGTATCGATCAGCACGTTTCTGGTATGCTATGCACCAATGAGGCATCAACAATGCAAGTTAAGTTATACCAGTTCCAGCATGTACGAATTTGTATGTCAAACTTGATCTCGAACACTTATTCAACGACAAATTGTTGTATAGTGAATTGAATAGTGTTATCTTGAATAGTGTTATCTTAAATTGCCATCAGTAAGACAGAAGCAACCATGTACAGATTGGGAAGTCCTGTGATGAAGCATCTTGATTATTGAGTTTCAAATCTTAACTTTCATTATGACATTATCATACTTTATACTTGAATCTGCCAATCGCACCAGGACATAAAAAGATGACTCGAATTTAGTGGAATTTGATCTGATCTGTTTGACATGACTAATTTTAAATTAAAAATAACACTTAATCTATATTTAAAATATTGACAAAAGTTGTCTGAATTTTAAGATTATGCTTGGAGAATCTTGGTTTAGCCTAATAGTATCCTTTCACCTTTGTAATAGAGGTTTAATTCTCACCATTTATAAAAAAAATTAAGTCATTTCTCACATTGCATATAGAAAGTCTCTAATCTACTCCAAATCCATCAAAGTTAAGAAGTCCTATTAGATATAGTGCACTTTCGCTATAAATGAGTTAAGACAGAGTGCAAAATATTTCAGATCGTCAAGCTTGAGTTGTGTGAGCTCAACTCAAAGTGAAAAATTAATTTATGATATTAAAATGTCAATTTAATTTAGTCATTTGTCAACTCCAATTGCTAGCGAGAAGCTTAACTGTTTTTATTAAATTAAAATTAATGTAGTGTTTTCTTATTGATATTTAATTTAAGGGAAAAATTATCAGGAATAATACAACTTTTTGCTTATTTTCTATAATAAGTATTAACTTTTAATTAACCATGAAGGAGTACCAACTTTAGGGGTGTTTTCCTAGAATATACCTAACATGTTAAAAATCAAACTATAGAAGATTATATGACAAAAAAATTTAGTAAATTAGTTAATAAACTACAGTTGGTATTATTCTAGGAAAAAAATTCCCCTAAGTTGGTATTATTCATGGTTAATCAATAATTGATATTATTGTAGGAAAATTAACAAAATGTTGTATTATTTACGGTAATTTTTCCTAATTTAAATTTGCATTTTAAGTTTAGTCATGGTCGAAATTTACATATCACAGTCAATAAAACAAAGGGTGGAACTATTAAGTTCAAATTAATGTACTATCTAAAATAACCATGACTAATCAAAATTAATACAATTAGGTAAATCAAGGCAGATAATTAATAAAAGAGAATATGAAATACATTATATATAACAAGTCTTGTAAGAAACCCATCTCACCATAAGACGAGTGATCTATTTCTTCCTTACTCTATCAAGTAAGCAAGTCAACTAGTCTACACAATCAGTCCACCTCAAAGTTATAAATGGACATTTTAGGGTCGTAATTGCTTATTTTAAGATTATTATTTGAAACCATATAAAATAACACTTCAAAGTTATAAGTAATCACTGTAAAGTTATAATTAATCACTTTATAATTATAAGTAATCCCTAATCACTTTAATATGTAAGCATATATTAAGCCAACCTATGATGAACTCCATAATCAATTTACAATCTTAAAATTTTCATGGAAAGAAAAAAAATATTATATCTGAAATTGAAAATTCCATAAAAACCGCTAAAGAATTTTCAAAGAGGTAAAAAAAGGTCGGATATATGGTCATTTTGTCATTCAAGGAGTCACTCACTTCTTTACTCAGTAGTCAGTACAGATTGATTTGGATTGCATAATTATATAAAGGAAGTACGGAACCAATTGTTCTGTAATGACTAAAGAGCATATTTCATGTAGCTTGAATGTGTACTTTTGAGCTTTGTTCAATCAAAAATTGGGTCAGATCCTATCCTGTGATTATTCACTTGCACCAAAAATTCAAAGAAAAAAAAAATATAGTGAAGTAAGCATCAATGCATCATGCCATTTGAGATATTCATGAAAAATAAGTTTTAGTCTAATAATACTTAGAATCAAGATAACAGCTAGGAACTGTCAAATAATTCAGCAGCACCCTCAACTTTAAAATTAACCATTTCAATCCTAAAACCTAGTTCTAAACAACCAGCTCTCACTTTTCTTCTTCCTGCTTGCTGGACGCTTCTTTGATCTCATCAGCTCCATCCTCCTGAAAAGGAAAATTAGACCCATTACTGAATGAAAATAAAGCACGGAAAAGTACATTATACAAGAAAAATAACAGTTTATTTTATACCTGCATGTCAGAAGTCCACAAAGTCAGGTTATCCCGGAGAAGCTGCATGATCAGAGTACTGTCTTTGTAGGAGTCTTCCCCTAGGGTGTCCAACTCGGCAATCGCTTCATCAAAGGCCTTTGGTAAGGCAAAATACGACAATTTATTAGATGAAACCAAATGAAACACAATCCATCCAAAGCTCAAAGATATCACAATAAATTATATAGTGCTGCCGAGGAAAAAGATATGATTTGTGAACTGAACACTAGCCTATATAATACTGTGACGTTGAAG
This sequence comes from Amaranthus tricolor, assembly GCF_026212465.1. Classification (NCBI taxonomy): domain Eukaryota; kingdom Viridiplantae; phylum Streptophyta; class Magnoliopsida; order Caryophyllales; family Amaranthaceae; genus Amaranthus; species Amaranthus tricolor. Next base: position 23,584,677 of record NC_080054.1, on the reverse strand, counting down.
TTCTAGCAATTAACAAGTCATCAACAAATTTCATTTCTATGATACATAGAAATACTACTACTAGTATCTGATTAATGCAAAATGAAGGGGAAGACTCTTAAAGATGTCCCATATATGAGCGTCATACACACCAATATACTTCCTCTGTTCTGTTTTAGTTGCAACATTGGAATTATACAGAGTTTTTAAGAAAAAGCTTTTTCCCATTCAAAATGACAATTCTACCCTTTTCTCATGGGCTCCAACAGATCAGATTTTATTCATGCAATGGGACAAAAAGTTGGGTTTCTTAATGGGAGAGATAAAATGATTACTTTACATAAACCCCATTTTTTTCTTCTTCAAAGCCCCATTTTTTACATTGAATTACAAACTTAAAATCAGATGAAAATAAGATCAACCGAAAAAACCCCCCCAAACTAATCAGAAAAAGCACAAGGAAGTGAGATCAACCAAAAAAACCCCCAAAATCTAATTAGAACAAGCACACGAAAATGAGATCAACCGAAAAAATCCCCAAAAACTAATTAGAAAAAGCACAAAAATGAAGATGATACAGCCAAAAAATCATACAAAAATAATCCCAGATTCAACTCTTGTATCAACCAAACAAAACCCAACAATAATCCATATGAAGATTAAGAATGCCGATAAACCCACAAAAACCATATTCAACTCAAGTAATCACATGCGTAAGAGTTAAATAAGGGTTTGATTGTGGGATTACTCAAGGAAGATTGCTAGAGGAATAGGGGCGATCAGATCTAGGGTTTAATATCATAGGAAGTAAATAAGGAATTTATAATGGGGTTGAGACATGGGTTTATGGAGGGTAGCTGAATCATTTTTCCATTTAAGAAAAAAATCTATTAAAGTAATTATAAGTAGATAATGTATAGGTGAATTAAAGTAATTGAAGTAAAAAGATAAGATTGATAATGATATGTGGGGAAAGGAATAAAGTAGGGGTAAAATAGAAAATTGTGTAGATGCTTTTTACCAAAAGGCGTAATGTTGCAAATAATATGAAATATCTAAAAATGGGAAGTGTTGCAAGTAATATGGAACGGAGGAAATAGGAAATACTGCTTGGCTAGCTGGTTTACTGCAGAATGTAGGAAATACGCATTGTATAACAGTAATCATCTAATATGAGAAGCAGAGCTTAGACCTGCTATGGTAGGATAAAATCCTTTTATGCAACATGAATTCAGTGGGACGTTGAATCACGACACAAACAAAAAGCACCAACAACCAATTGACATTTGACCGTATAAAATAAGTGAGGCAATGTATATCGTTCCCAGCTAGAGCCTATAAACTCACCTGTTTAGCCAGGTTGCAGGCACGATCAGGAGAGTTGAGAATCTCATAGTAGAAAACTGAGAAGTTGAGTGCAAGACCAAGCCGGATGGGATGGGTTGGAGGCAAGTCAGCATTTGCAATATCCTGGTAAAATGAAACGGAAGCAGATTATCACATTAGTTGCCTATTAGTATCTCAAATCTACCATCCATCCTGACCAACTTAGATGACAGATTGATCAAAGCAAAAGACTCAACAAAGAAACAAATTCACAAGTATTTACGCTTTACCTTCAAATTAAAAATCACAGCCACAATAAGAAAGAAGTCCCATACAGAGTGAAAACAATGCCAACATCTAAAGTAACAATCTATTTAACCCAAATCGCAATCAATTAATAAGACATTCCACTATGAAAAATTTAAAATTGATATTACATATTGGTTTACCTATTAATATTAAGACACCTTATTGTTTAATTGTCGGTAATAAAATGGTGAGAATGATACTGACAATTTAATGTAATTTAACTAGAAAATCGATTCGACAAGCTTCATACTAGTTTAAATGTTAAGAGCATATTAGGATATACCTAAAGTACTACAAATTTAGTGGAGCTAAATTTCCTGGGATAAGTGTTCAAGTGCTTAATTATACAAAGCAAAGAATGATAAAAAAGTAAACTTGTGCCCAATTACAAGCAACAGTGTACTAAGGACTGGATCGCTCGTTCAATCAATTTGTCACTTGCTCGAGTATAATGTTCTGCACAGTCCTTTGGTGAAATTGCTATGTTTTGTAAAAGAAAGTTGTGTTTCGTAAGATTGTGGTGCTTCATGAAAGCATGTGATGAAAGAATGCAGTAACTTTAGAAATAAGTGATATTTATGATGGTTATAGACACCAATAATCAAGAAATCATTCTTGCTATTTCTCTCTAAACATGAACAAATAATAAACTTGATCAAACTCTTTGTTTAGTTTCTATTGACATCTTATTCTACACAATCATTTTTATTGCATACTTCGTACTTGGTACGTAACGAGATTGTTTGTATCTCATTGTGAATTTCCCTTATTATTCTCAAGTATCATTATGGGGGAATATCACAATAGAAATGTATTTATATCCAAGGTTATTAGGATCGGGATTCTACATAGGATCGTTGAAGGGGTAGGATCGAAATCGGTAAAATCGGATCGTAGGATCGTGTGATCCTACAAATATGCATCAATGTGCTTTGAATTACTGATTATCTTTTATATTGTTCTCTTTTTAAGTTTTAAGGTATAAGTAAAAACTTATTTGACTTCATCTATTAACTTTTGAACAAGAAATACTTTTGATAATCATTTTTAAACTGCAAATTAAGAAAAACTTGAATTTTATAAAGGTATCATAATTATTTTAATTATATATTTATACGTAAGTGAAATCTGTTTTATATGAAAATATTTTAAGATTGAAAGCACCCATGTAGGATCGGATCGTAAAATCGTAGGATCGCGTTATGATCATATCACCTAAAATTTTGAGCTAAGTAGGATCACTCGATTCTACCACATTAAGATCATACCTACGATCCGGATCAGTCGCCCATTTTTAGATTGTAAGATCGTAGAATCGTAGATCAGAATCGAGATTCTGATAACTATGTTTATACCCCTATAATTTTTAAAAGATTTCCAAGCGACATAAGAGTTCCAAATCAATCTTTAAATTTTATCCATTTAGTGATCAACAAAGCAAGAATAAAATTGTCAGCCATACAACAAAAATGCAAATATATACTTGTAATTTATATTATCTTCATTTACTTCATTTGTATAATAACCATTTTTGTTAAATTATAATCATTGTTCATTTGTACAAAATTTATTCTCATTCATCACCATTTGGACATAAGGTAGTAAGAGTAGTAATGAATTAGTATCACGAAAAATACAAATTTTGAGTGAGATTGTATTACCGTAGGAATGTTAGGGGTTCAGACATTTAGCTTCACTAGCAAGTAGCAATTATTCCTCTATCAATACACTAGTAATGAATTAGTATCAAGAATAATAACCATTTGATTTGCAAATCAATACACTACATGTTGTAAAAGGAAAGAGTTCCCCTAAATACTTTCTCCATCCATCGCATAATGAAACCAATTTATACTTTTCTAACACATTTATTCTTAAGATTAATCAAACAACAAATTAACAAACACGAAAAAGAAAAAAATCAAACGAGGGAGGAATAATAAGATCCTACAACAATTATCAAACACCACTATGAACAAATAAAAAAGATCGTCCAATCACTTTAGAATCAAATGAATAACAATGATCATCTTATTCAATTCACATTTTCCCTCACAAAAAAGATCATACCATACACGCACTTATCCATCTTTACAAGGAGATCGGTGAATGTTTTCATTCAATATCATAATTAAACATGTAGGAAAATAGAATAAAACTAAATTATAGTTCTCTATATTAAGGACACTAGAATATCTTTTTCTTACATTTAGATTATTACTGTTATATTTCTTATACTTAGATTATTATTATTATTTCCTTTTTTTATTGTTGTCGTTAACGTTCTTCTTTGTTTTAGTGTAGTCCCATAGGCTTTAAGTCATTTTTATTGGACCCCATAAAACATTTTACGTTAATCTTATTTGTTTGAGTTAACTTAGATTCTTCAGTTTCTGTCGGGAATGAGACCACATCCTTCCCTGAAATAGCCAAACGTCATTGTTTGTCAACGTCGAAAACTGTTAGCTTCTTCTTCATTATTATCTTTGCGTCGATATCATCACCATATTTCTTTTTAAGGAACTCAATTATAAATGCATCTGATCTTATAATGTTGTTATCATTATCATTAGTTATATCATTTGATTGGCTCAAAAAGGCTCTTGTAAATAATCATTTCTTGAAAAGTAGTAGAGATATATGATATATCATTGAATATTATGATGTCATCAAAGTGTTTCATCAGATTTTGCATCCGACAATCAATTTGCTTCCAAATAGTATTGGGTTTGCCGAAAAACACTTCAATGCAGTCTTGATTTTGTTTTAAAGTGGCCAACTTTGAAATCAGATCAAACATCTGAAGTTTGTCTCGACTGCTACTCAAGAGATTTACGATCCCCTTTCATAAGGCTCGAGGGGTGGAATGATTGAGAAATTGATTAATGAGATCTCTGTCAATATTTGTCAAATCCACAAGATTATCATTGAATCTTATTGTGCCCATTGCTGGTAAGTTAGGTCGGTTGTTGGAGGAAGAGGGGTTGTGATGTGGTTAAGCCTCCCTCGACCACTAATGGCAATATCCATTATTCTACACCATGTAGTGTAATTTTGGTAGTTAAGTTTTTCGACCACACTAAGTTCGGGCACTGATAAGTACGCAGATGAACGGATTGTCATTTTGCATTTGTTGTAACAAGTGAAACATTTCCATTCGTGCCATGGTTACAATCTGTTGGTCTGTCTTTATGTGTTTATGGTTTGTTCAGGTTCCACCATTGCAAATAAGCTTTATGGAGTTTTTTAAAATCCTTATGGAAGAAGAGGGACGACTTAATTTCAAGAAACGATCATTTACAAAAGCCTTTTTGAGCCAATCAAATGATATATTTCTATCTCTAATAACTAATGATAATAACGATATATTAAGATAAGATGCAGTTATGATTGAATTCCTTTGATATCGACGCAAAGATAATAATGAAGAAGAAACTAACAGTTTCCGACGTTTACAAACAAGCATGTTTGGCTATTCCAGCAAAGGATGTGGTCTCATTTCTGAGAGAAACCGAAAAACATAAGTCAGCCTAGAGATTAATGTAAATTATTTTATGGGATCCATTAAAAATGACTTAGTGTTAAGCCGATTGGATTACGCTAAAACAAAGAAGAACGTTAATGACAACAATAAAAAGGAAATAACAATAACAAAAACATTCTAAATATAAGGTAAAATAACAATAAGAAAAAAAATATTCTAGTCTTCCATAAGAAAAATATTCTCATTTTATTCTACTTTCCTACAAAACAACGTCAATCGTGCAATCAATGATCCACACACACAAAAAGACCTAAATTAATTTACAATCAAATCGCATAACAAAAATCACAAAATCTACCTATCGAGAAAAAATGCATACCTGAGCAGATTTGTAAGCAGTGAGAGTATTCTCAGCAGCTTCTTTTCTCTCAGATCCAGTCTTAAACTCAGCCAAATAACGATAGTAATCACCTTTCATCTTAAGATAAAACACCTTTGAATCGGCATTTGAAGCAGCAGGAACAAGCTTAGAATCAAGCAATTTGAGAATACCGTCACAAATATTAGAAAGTTCAGATTCAATCTTAGATCTGTAACCTCTAATGGTTGAAACATGATCTTCGTTTCCACGACTTTCTTCTTTTTGCTCGATCGATGAAACGATCCTCCAAGAAGCACGGCGAGCACCAATTACATTTTTGTATGCAACAGAAAGAAGGTTGCGTTCTTCAACAGTAAGTTCTTCGCCTTCAGAAGCAGCGGAAACGACTTTCTCCATGAATTCCACCATTTCTTCGTAACGTTCAGCTTGTTCAGCGAGTTTCGCCATGTAAACATTCTCATCTCTTGCTGATGATGCTGCCATGGTTGGAGACTAGAGAAGGATTGAGATTTGGGATTTGATTTTGAAATTTGAATTCGGTTGATTGAGAGTTTTTGGGATCGGGAGAAAATGGAGGAGGAAAGTTAGAGTTGGGTAAGACAGTAAGGACGGTGCCAGCTATTATAATGACCGTATCACGCGGTCTTTTGTTTTCTTTTTTCAGTTTCTTATTTTCTTTTCTCGTCCTTTTCTTCTTCTACGTAGAATTACTTTTTTAAATTTATTACTTTTCACAAACTTTAAAGTTAAAAAATGGAGTACTTCATTCTTTATTCATACATGCAACACTTTGACATTTATATAATAATGTATCAAGTGTTTTGTTTTATTGATTAATCAGCTTTATAAAAAATTTAATCATGTAAAATTTTGTTCAATCCATCTTAATATGTAGTTTTAATATTTGTTTTTTTAACTTTTACTTATGTATAAGTTTAGGAGAAAATGTATTTTGTGGTTTACAAGCTTTTTTGACATTATTTTGAAGCCAATTGGGATGATAAAGGAATTGTTGGGATACATTATTCCATTATATAAAACAAAGATGATGCTCAATTATACTGAAATTTTAAAGGATTAAACTTTTCAACCACACAATAACAATGTGGGAGAGAGTAATGAAGAGGAAGCTCAGGCAAGAAACAACAATCAAAGAGAATGTCATTAATCTTGATGGAGAAGATTGATGGAGAAGTATAGGAAAAGAAATAAGAATTTGCATATGGTGCTCATTAATCTTGAAACTCATATGATAGCGTACCGAAAAGGCAAGGACCATTATATGGAATAGCTTTGAGTTTAAAAGAATGTCATTCAAGTATATTAAGATAATACAAAATATGTAATGGAATCACGACTAGCATTTAGTCGCTTGTAAGATAACTGAGCCTTTTTCAATAGAATTGGTCGGGTTTGCACCAGGGATCAACCTTACGCTCTTTTTTTATTTGCTATAATACTTGAAGAGTTATCAAAACATATTTGTGAAACTCTTCATTGGTGCATGTTATTCGCTGATGCCAAAACTGGTGAAGAAGTCAATATGAGACTAAAGTATAGGAAAACGACTCTACAAGGAAAAGGGCTACGAATAAGTAGTTCTAATACGAAATACTTAGTAATTTTAGTGGGGGAGAATAAGTGAGAGAATCTAAGGTGACCAATGATGAAGATGTTGTGAAAAATGACCTAATTTAAATATGTAGGATCAATAACCTAGAGTGATGGGGAGATTGATGAAGAAGTAATCCACCAAATTCAAGCTGCTTGTATTAAATGGAGAACAACAATTGGGATGTTATGTGATAGAATTTTTCTAGCTAAATTAAAAGGTAAATTCTACTGAATTACAATTTGATCTATCTTGTTGTAACGGAGATGTGAATGTTAAGGTAGAGGTGTGCACACATTCGGATAGATAAGAACCTAGTTTTGAGAGATAAATTGGCTGCGCTCATCTCTGCAAAGATACGTATAAGTAGATTGAGATAATTTGGACCTACGCAAAGAAAATCCATTGACACGCCAATAATCCAAAGGGTGGAAAGCATCACGATTGATGAAAAGAGCAATCATAGTAGGCTTAAGAAAACGTAGGAAGAGCAAATTAGGAATGACATGAACAAGTGGCACCTATTAAAGAATTTAACTAGGGATAAAACTAGTTGCAGACGTTGTATTTGTGTCTTAGACCTTGGATACTCAACTGCGCATACACTTATATGCATTATTTATTATTTTGGCCTTCTATGATTGCTTTATATCTATTTGGTTATGTTATTAGCTAATTGTTTATCTTGCATTGTCTATCATATTTTTGCTATTGTCTTGTCTTGCATTGTCTTCTATTGTAGGTCTTTCTCAAATTAAAGACCACTTTGGCCAAATCCTCCTTTATAGGAGTTATGTGCTGCCTTTCATCTCTTTCTAGATCCTAATCATAATTTTATAAATTTTTCTACAACATTTATCAATCAATATTATTTATCATGTAGGAAACATTCATGTAGGTCTCATATTCATTGGTCACTTTTTAATTTAAAAATTTCAATTATATAATATTAATATATTCTTTTTTCAATTATAAAGTTTATATTTCATATTAATAAACTAATTTTTTCACAAAAACTATTTGTGACTTTGTGCTTGGCACAGGTAAGTATAAGCAACTGTTATATCTGAATCTAATATTAATTATTATAATATTTTTATTACAAGGATTTCCTTTGGCTGATAAGAGGCGAGTATAAGGTGGGTATGGGGCGAACATTAAGTGTGTAAGGCGGGCAAGGATGAGGTTGGTAATCTAGGTGGAGGAGTATTAGTTATATACCTACGTTGAAAGTGTAAGTATGAAAAATTTATCCGATCGAAGTAGGTATGGAGATGAGGGAGGGGTACTCTCGTCCTCCCGCGCATTTGGCATACATACACTGATACGCATTACGTTGACAGGGTGAGTGTAACATTTGGGAAATTAGTAATATTTAGAATTGGGACCTTGAAATAAATATTAAGATTAGAATTTTATTGGGTCAAACCTTGAAGGAATGAGAAGTGGTAATGGACTTAGGGATACCCAACATAATAATTCTTTTATTATCCCTTGATATTTTATTTTATTTATTCCCTAAAAAAATCAGTTATCTTTCCCTTACATGTACTACTCAACACCATCTTCTTCAAAACTACTTTTTAAAGCCCAATTTCATGAGTTTTAAGAACTAAAACAACAATGGCTTCCTTCTCAAGCCATTCGAAACCTTTCCCTTCTCATTCCTATCCTTCTTTGTCTTTCGAAGCAACAAAGCCCTAATCCATCTTCTTCATTTGATTTTCGAAGCAACAAAGCCCTAATCCATCTGATTTCTACCTCTAATTTTCGAAGAAACAAGATTCTTCTTTCTCTTCCTCTGATTTTCGATAGAATGAAACAAGTATAGTCCTTTTTGAGTTCCTTTCCCCTCTTTGCGTTTCTGTGTAGCATCAATTATATTAATTCTTTAAATTCATTTTTGTTTTCTTCTTTTGAAAATTTCAAAATTTCGAGTCGTTGGTCTTCAAATTCTACCGAAAATAAGGGAAAGCCAAAATCAATTTATTTTGTCTCTGAATTCTGCCAAAAATGATGAAATCGAATTCTATTTTGCTTCTGTTTCAATTGTGCACCAAATCTTTATTTTGTTTTTGATTCTTGCCGTAAACAAGGTCCACTTCTTTCCTCCTTTTCTTTTTATATTATTTGGTTTTATTGTTATTCTGTTTTTCTTCTTTGTTTTTGGGATTACACTATGAAATTAATAACTGATTCTTGTGAATTTTATTTCATTATGATACCTAATATTAGTGCTCATCAAGATCTTGTAGTCTCATGGAAGGATGTGATCTCAAGAATTAGTATGGGTATGCTTATTCATATTAGAGTAGATGGAATTTTTGATGTTTAATATTGAATTGGTAGACTTGTAGTTTGAAGGGTAGAATACTTATTTCTGTGGTTAATTAGATGTGCATATTGGAGGAAAATGATTGTAGATAAATAACATTAGATAGCTTAGTAAAATAATTAAAAGTGATTAAAGAAGGGATAATTGGTATTCTTGATTGAATTATGCGATTGTTGGAAGTATTGTTAATGGTGAGTTAAATGTTTGTTTTACTTGTGATCGGAATTACAAAGAAAAATCATGGAGGTTGTTAATCTTGAAGATAAGTTGACAATTATAGGTCATGGTTATAAAATCTTGATGGAAAATCGGGAGATTAGAATAAAACATGTGAGATTTATATTAATTCAAAATGTTAGAATAAATTCTTGGTTACGCTACGATCTTAGGAGGAGATGTAATAAAGTTATATGTTAAAATTAAGTATCGAACACCCTTTGGTGATTATGTGTATTGTTATGCTTCAGGAGACAATTTCTCGGCGGAACCATTCTAGCTGATATCTGCGAATTGAACCCAACTTTTTGAAGCGTCATCTTTGGTGAGTAGTAGTAGTCCCTTAAAAGGTCTGATCAGACTACATTTCTTGAAAATAAACTTTTTACTAAAGCTCTTTTGAAATTGAAAATTGTTGAGACAAATATTGTTGTAACTGCTTATGTTGATATTATGATATAGTCAATGGATCGGGCTTGCGAGCCGGTCATTGACAGAGTTGAGGAACATTGTTCCCTGCTACTTGTTTTTGAAGCGAGTTTTCATTCAGATATTGACTAGCTTCACCCGAGAGCGACATAGCCATAGAGCTATGGGGCACCTCTCAAACTAGACTCCCTGTGCGCATATAGATCTAGGAAACTGATGTTGCTTTTAAACCCTTATTTGGAAACTATTGTGTTTGTTGTTTTGGATTGTTACTTCTCATTCAGATAATTTGACCCTCTGTCGTTTCCATCTTTTAGTTTGATCACAGATCGAACCGGTCGGGAACGATGGGTTAGCGATGTTGAATAGCGTTCCAAGGATGTACATTGAGCTAAGCACGTGGGAATCTGTAGTTTTGTATTAGGTTTTTAGATGAAAGTATATTAGTCTTGGTTGTGTTGGTTATATTTGACTCGAAGTGAATTGTATGATTACTTGTGTTTTAGTTAGATGTTTGGTTTGAGAATTAGCTGAGTTAGTTACGTTAAAGAGCTGGTGACCCCTTTGCTCAAGTTTTGGAAGTGTGATTTAAGTTTATTGGGAAATGAACCCCGTGATGACCCTGTTTATTCAGTGAACGGTAGGTCGGGTTGTTACAGTGAGTATGAAAAATTTAAAAGAAAGTGGTGTATTATTATCCAAAAAAGTGATGCAAAATGGAAAAAACAATCCAAAATGGAATATGATGTTGAATGATACTTCTTTCGTTCTGAAATACTTGCTACATTACGTTTTTTGCAATATTCATTGTTCAAGCTTATTTTATATATTACAGTTAATGTGTAAGAAAAAATTATAGTTAAATATAATCTTGTTTTAATCGTCTAAACAATCAATATATAAACAATCAATATTATAAACAATCAATATATTGCTACATTACTTTTATAATATTAACTTTAATTTTTATAATTTTTAGATGTACATATTTTAATATATAACAATTAAAATAGAGAAATTATCAATGGTGCCCTTGTACTATTGAAAAATTACAATGGTACCGAACTGCATTTCAGTGGTACCCCCCAATTACATGGTAATTACAACCGTGACCTTAATGATGAATTTTCCGTTAAATGTCCGTTAAATTTGAAATTTAACCTAACCATGGTTACTTTTTTCATCTTCTTCCCTTTTCTCTTTCATGGCTGCTCTTCTTCCATGGCAGCTCTTCTTCCATGGTTAGTATGGAATTAGTCTTTGAATCTTTGCATTAGAAATACACTTACAAAACCCCACAATTCCTTCTAATTCAGTGTAATCCTAATTCCAGTACAAGCTCTTTCTCGGCATTAAATTTCTGGAAATTAGCTAATTTCTCGGCATTAAATTCAGTGTAATCCTTCCATGGGGTTGCTAATTCCTCAAAAAAAATGTGAAATTGTAAAACATGAACCCTAATTTAGTTCATGCCATTTTTGGGTAAATTCTTTGTCTCTCTTTTAATCTGTATTTTTTCACTTTTGGGTAAATTGCAGCAATTTGAGTTCAGCTCTTCAATTTTCATAGTGAATACCCAAGAATAAATAGACAAATTAGGATAAACTAAGAACCTAAAAATTAAAAAGTGCAGAAAAATGTAGAAATTAAACCCCAAATAATTATATAAATTAAACCCATAAAATTGCAAAAATTGAAACCCAGAAATTGAATAACATTAAAAAATAAAAAATATCAAAATTTCAATAAAAGTTGCATAAATTAAATGATAAAATATCAAAGAGTCGTCGACAAACCCACCGTCGATCGGTCTCCTTCTTCACCATCAGATGTCAAGCTAATATGGAACACCAATAATCTTCAACGGTCAAATTAGAAAATGGAAGAAAAGTTGGGTCTCAATCCCTCCTTCATCATCTTCAAACAATTCAAATAAAATATTTAAAAAAGTGGGCAAAATAATTACCATATTTGGTTCAATTGTTCAATCCCTATATATTTGCTCAATATAAATTGCAAATTCATTCATACCGAAATGTTGAATATTGAAATTCGATAAATCGAAAAAATTCCAGATTATAAATGCAAAAGCCTTAAGCCTTTTCTAATTTCATTTTTTTCTTTTTCGAAAAATGGAAGCTTTTGGTCTTTCCATTTATTCTTGGGTATTCACTATGGAAATTAAAGAGCTGAACTCAAATTCCTGCAATTTGTAATTCCATACTAACCATGGAAGAAGAGCTGCCATGGAAGAAGAGCAGCCATGAAAGAGAAAAGGGAAGAAGATGAAGAAACTAACCATGGTTAGGTTAAATTCCAAATTTAACGGACATTTAACGGAAAATTCATCATTAAGGTCACGGTTGTAATTACCATATAATTGGGGGGTACCACTGAAATGCAGTTCGGTACCATTGTAATTTTTCAATAGTACAAGGGCACCATTAATAATTTCCCTACATATTAGATTTCTTAAAAAGTCAAATATAGCAAGTATAATAAAATGGAGGAAACACTAAGTTAAAACAATGACCTCGTCCTTCATCATTGATGCATATTTTTTTAGTCAAATCATTATTTCATGTTGAACCAAGTCCTCTATAATCTTAACAATTTTAATATTGTCATACTTTTTATTTTAGTACTTTGCAACATTTTAATTTTAAGTTATCTTTCCATTTCTTATCGATTTGTTTAATTCATATTTGCAAATACTTAACAAGTGTTACAATATCAAAGAGACATAAGATACTAATTTATAAATTTTTATTTAAGACGATCTCATAGTTAATTTCACTCTCTGACAACTTACAAGAGTAGCTCATATTTTCTCTGTTTTCATTTGTTTTTCTCATTTATTTTTTTCACAGATTTCAATATAAACTTAAAAGTCAAATGATTTTAATTATAAGTTTTTAAAAATCTTAAAAAATTGATATTTAAAAAGTACATATCGAAACGTATATAGCAAGATCCCATATCAATAAATTTTTAATATAGATCGATAAGAAATCATAGTCAAAGTTTAATACTAAAATTAAATTGTAAATTTGATCAAGTTAATGTTATATTTTTGCAAGAAAGACGGTGAAAACTCTCGGTGGAATCAAACGGCCAATATTTGTCCAATAAATGGAGTTCGGTGATAAATTGGCACGTGTCTAATTTTATGCTCTCACTTTGTATTTTCTTTATTTTTTTATTATTATCATTTTATAGTTTGATAGAAAGTGTGATTTCCCCCTTTGTGTTATAGAAAAACAGAGGAATCTGGAAAAGCTTTTCATTCCGTTAATGAAACGCCAAACACGCAAGCATTAGCAAATTACTCACTAGTCACTACTCCTACTCCTACAGTTTCTAAGAACATTCAAGAAACTTCAATTGAAGAGAGAGAAAGAAGCCGGCAAGAAAATGATGTCGCCGTCTATACTGGAACGTGTATCTGATGATGATAAACATGAAGAGCGAAATCAATGGCTGCAATCCTTAGTTGCAAATAATGATCAGACGGCAATGGAGCTCTCCAAATTCGTTCTTCATGATCATTCCTTTTTCACTGCTGCCGTGGCCCTTAAAAACCAGGTATTTCAATAATTTTAGCCTTAATTCAGTTTTGAAAGTAAGTATTTAACTGGCTAAATTGATAAAGTTATAAAGAAAATAAGAAATGCTTAAGCAGATTATCCAAAATTTTTTGATAGCTTTTTATATAATATTACAGGCCAACTTGATAAGGGATCAAGAGTTCGAATTTTATATTTATAATTATATCCGGTTATCAAAGGGCCAAAACGTCCACGTAGAACTATGATAAATTTAGCGTGGCTACTCGCTACTTATATCAAGCTGTTTTGGCATATGAAAAAGAATTGCAGAACTAAAAAGCCAAAGGTAAAATTAGAGCTCTTGAAAGTCCAAAAGTATAAAATTAGAGCTCTTGAAAGTCCAAAAGTATAAAATTAGAGCTCTTGAAAGTCCAAAAGTATAAAATTAGAGTTCTTGAAAGTCCGAATGTATATAATTCAATTCCTGTATAATAATTAAATCAAATTATCAAAAACAACAGTGAGGTGTTTGGTTCTTAACTTACTTTTAACTTAATTTTTTGGTTGATTTTTAGCTTTTGGCTATTGGTCGTTCAAACAACAAAAAGTATATTTGGTAAATGACTTTTAAGGTAGCTGAAAATAAAAAAAGCTAATTCAGCTAGTTTTTTTAGTTGAGATTTGGCTTGTTGATTTACTTTTTCTTTAATAAACAGTCAACAGTTAATACTCAAATTTATCATACATCTACACAAACAGTTAGCCAATAAAAACATTCAACAATTCCAGCTAATCTAACAAACTAACTAAAAAAACTAACAACTAACAACCAACAATCAATTGCCAAAACTCCAAAAATGCGGCAAAGAGATATCAAGAATAAAAATATGTTTTTCCATTTCAATTGAAAATGAGAGATTTAACGAAAACCTCATAGATAGGGAAAGGGAAACCGTAAAGGTTGATTGATATTTTTTAGTTTCAAATTACTTATTACAATATTGGAAATATACTATGCCATTCATTTGGTATTTATTTTTTATTTTATAATTATTCATTTTTTTATATATTCATTTCAAATAGAATTTACAAATTTTAGCATTAAATTTTTACTATAAATTCTCATCAATCTATATGTGGGATCTTGATAGATTCGTATTAATATATATTTTCTAAAAATATCAATTTTTTAGAATTTTTAAAAAATAACAATTAAAATTATTTGACTTTTAAATTTATATTGAGATCTGTGCAAAAAGTGATGGGAAGAACAAATGAAAACAAAAAGAATACGTTTTAATAATATAAGTTAAAACACAATTAAGTGAAATTTTATTTGATTCGTTTGAATGTAAAGGTTATTAATATTAATTTTTTTTATTATACATAATTAGAGATATTAAGGATTTAATTGCATGATAAATTAAATCTTGTAAGTATATAAGAACGGATAAAATATTAATTGAAAAAGGGTAAATTAATGTAAATTAGTTGTAATTAGTAAAAATTTATTGTAATTAGTAAAATTCAATTATAATTATAATAAAAAAATCAGTTATAATTAGTAAAAATTAATTTAAAAATTAATTTTTACTTATAAAAATAAGTTATATAATCATTGATTATCGGTTAGGTTATTGAAGCGACGTGGGAAAAGGAGAGAGCAGTGGCAGCATGTGTGGACAGTGACCCCACCATTTACACAGGCCTAATGGGAACAGCTTTAACTTGCTTACGCGCATACCAGGCCAGCAATTGTTACCAAGACTTGCTCTTTTGTGCTCATATTGTACGCTATTGTGCCTCCATTGCGCATAACTCCAGGTTTGCCTTTTCATTTTCTTTCACCAAGCTCACCTTATGGATAGTCATACAGGACATAGGTGGACCTAAAGTATTAATGGTTTCACTATGAGACACCAAATTATGTCTCATTTATAATTTAAATAGTCCAACTAATACATTCATATTATGAAATTCATATTATAAAAATATAAATTTTAAATAGTCTTGCACAAGAATAGTTAAAGTATTAGTTATGTTTTTAAATAATAGGTGCTTTACACAAATAGATCGTTATGTGCAACTATTAGTTTAGTACCTTTTTTGCATGGATGGATTCGGAATTTGAAGGATAAGGTTGTATAACGTGATTAAATCTCTATTTTAATATATGCTTAAAATAAATTTTAAATTTACTTCAATAAAGTGTAAGATAATTTTGCTTAAATATAGTAAAATAGTAAGGTAAAAGTTTACTAAACTGTTAAAATATTTCAATATATTATTCATTTTATGTCCTCATCAATCCCAAGATAAACACATGCATTGGTGTATAAATTATGTTCACATTTTACTGAAGTAGATTTACAATTTGTTTTACGCCCTCAACTTGCATATGAATATGAAATGACAAACGTTAAATCGGTTCAATCATGTTCACACGTTAGTTGTATATTATTATAGAAACTAAACATTGAGGTAACGAATCTTACAAGATCTCAAGTGATTATATATTGAATGTTTTTAAGCTTAAGTTTTTATCACATTGATTTCTAATACCATGTCAATAAACGACATTTGAATGTACCTAAGATATTTTTAGAATATATCGAGTCATTTTGTCGTCTGTATAAAGACAAATCATTAGGCCCTTCGTGGCTGGTGTGCTTGTCAATGTCTGTGCATATTAGTCTTAATATTGTACCATGTACGTGGATGTGGGGTAGCAAATCATGATTCACGTGTTAGAATACTTCCATTTCTTTTTCTTGCAATGTCTTTGTTAAGAGTTTGATGGTGTGTGGTAATTAGTTTTTCACAAATTTTTGTATGAGACGTGCTCACTGTTAGACATATTTTATATTTGAGTTAAATATATAGCTTAATAATAAAAACTTTTAGTTTATGGGCTTCTTGTTTTGAAGTTGTTTCACCATGAGACGACCTTACACAAGATGAGCCGTTAGCTTTTTTCTTTTACTTTTGGATAATTTTTGAGTTTTGACTATTTAGTTGGTCTCATAGTTAAAAATTAATTTGGTAAATGATTTTTAAGTCCATTAACAACTAAATTTCAAGCTAAAAATTTACTTTTGGCTTTTTGACCTACTTTTTGTCTCATAAATAGGCAACAACTACAAATAATGTTTGCCAAACATTTCTATAAAATCTACTTTGAACAACTAGCTTAAATAACTGATTTTTCAGCCAATATTTTAGGCTGATTAAATCTCAAAAGCTTCAATCAACGCTTCAGCTAATAGTCGTTTGCTGAACAAGCCCTTTGTGATATTTTAGATTATACCTTTAGTTGAATTGATTCAAGTGGTGAATCCAGATATTTAGGTGAGGGAGGGTGGAACTACAAAATTATATTTGTATGTATGAATAATAAATTTGCCACGATGAATTTTTCCTTTTAAAAAATAAAATAAGTTAATATTGTAATGAATTATTAGAGTAAATATATGAGGGAGCAATAATAGCCAGTTGGTGAACGTTATATTATTGAAAATGCGTCTTTACTACACTTTTATTGAATCATCTATTGAACAAGAAACATTGTGGACTAGAGTACTCTTACTACTTTGTTTAGCCTTTCAACTTTCAAGCCATTCAACCGTTTGTCTTAAACCAATTATTATCTTTTGTACCCGATTCGCTATATTTATTATTCACTTTATATTGAATATAATCTAATGAATATTTTAAATACCCTTTAATCTTCATCCCGTAAAATGTATAGGCATACAAAAATTAGTTATATATATATTGTAAAGTGATTTATGTCATGTTTGGAAACATTGATTTTATTTGAAAATTTAAAATTGGTTCAAATTTATTGTTTGGCAAATCAAAAATTTTCAAATTTGGATTTAGATTAAATTTCACAATTATTTTTTAAGTAGTTAAAGTTGAGAAATTGAGAATAACTAAGCAAACCTTGTTATTCTCAAATTCTTCATTATGATTTCATAGTTAAAATCCATAATTTGAAATGAAATACTTATTTCCAAACGTTACACTAAGTAATTTGTAACATTTGGTTATGCATATGATTAGTGATTAAATCCTTAAATTAAATTGAATTGTGGACAATTTGATTGGGAAAACCCTAATTCAAGTACATAAAAATTATGCAAAATTATGTAGTTCTCTTAGCTACTTTCACACTAAGCCTAGATGTTTTATTAATGAAAATAAAGCTTTCTTAAAGCTTTAATGGATGGTGTACAATGGTGGTTTATGGTTTTGAGAGAAGAGGCGTGCAGTTAAAGAGTTTAGAATTAGGAAAGAAACTAATGTTCGCTTAATCGGAAACAATCTCTATCACTCTTTGTGAGTGTTATCGCTAACAAGGGTAAGATTGCATACGTTCAACCCCTTATCAGTATCGTAAGCGGAAGTCACTTAATGACATTGTAGTAATATAATTGTTGTGCGACAGCGGAAGTAAAGATCGAAACCAATAACGAAAAGCAAGAAAGATTCAAATAAACAATAAAGAAAATCACACCGAGAAATTAACGTGGTTCACTATCAACGTGATAGCTACATCTACCAGCACAGAGAATAAACTTTTCACTATAAACCGGGGAGATTACAAGATGAACGAGAAGCCACAACAATGGCTCTCCAAGCTTTTTCTTTCTTAGTTTTCCTCACTTTTTATTGCATGCATTTGATACCCTGATTCTAATTACAAGAGAGGTTTATATAATATGCCACTTAATAAAAAGAAACTAGGGTTAACATTACAAAGTAACCTGCTCTTAAACAAAGAAACTGCCAAAAACGTGTGAAGAAACCGCAACACCGAATAAACTCCACGCCCTACGCAAGCGCGCCACGTGTAAATCTCCGCAGCACGCGCTCCAGGCTATTCCAAGACAGAAGCTTCTCCGCGCCCCGAGTAATACTCTGCACCCCGCGCATCCGCGCCCCGCGTATCTAGCCTTTTTGACCCACACTTGATTCATCTTAGACCGATATTAGACTCGGTTCGAGTCACAAAATCTCAACAATCTCCACCTTGATGAGAACCCGTAGTCTACCGCTACCTCATCAAACCATAGTGAAACAAAATCATTCTCAAGCTAAAACCCGATGCAAGGCCCAAACATAAACCAAACATCCTGACAAGTCTCCAACCAAGACTCATCCCGATAAGTCTCCAACCAAGACCCATCAACACCAATAAGTCTCCATCTAAGACTCATTACATACTTGTCTTCAAGTATAACACTCATAATGCTCAACTAGCATTACAAGTCACTCATAATGCTCCACCTGCATCACGAGTCCATGAGGCAAGCTCCTCCTTGAGGTTGTGCACACCTCCACCTGTAAGCTCCCTCAAACCGCTTAAGGTCCGATGCTAATGAATCCAGCATAGCAAAGAATCTACTAGGACTATCAGAACATCCTACCTTCTTTAGCTCTATTTTCATGTACATGCATTCCGAATGAAATATGACCAACCGTGCTTCTCCCGAACATCAAGTACCTGATCACTAAACACACAATCGTAGTACACAAAAGCCAACCAAGGTTGATCACAAAAAACCATCACCGAGATCAAGACACAATCAAACTCAGCGAACACAACTCAAGCTTCAATCAATGTAACTAAGCACTTAACATCATTCCCGTACATAAGAAACACAACAGCTGATCCAAGTAAACCATAGAGAGAACAAATATCTACCTGCCAGTGCCCTCACCCAGGTTGAGTCATAAACCTGCAAATGACACTTCTAGCATGCGCAAAACAAGTACACATCACAACATACTCCAAATACTGAACCGTAACAATGGACATGTAGACCGACTCAGTCTCAAAATGAAGTGATATGATTGAGCTAAGTAACACTACCAGTCTATACAACAGTTCTCATACTCTGTTTATACGTAAAGTCATAGCAAGCAACTGTGCCCGCCCACTATACTCTACAACGTGCTCATAAGTTGGAGGTTCAAGTGACTCCAAAAAAATGGCTCCCAACCTTGCCAGACCCACAAGATTCAATGCATAACCTACCACACTTATAGTAACCAAAACAACACTCCCTACAACCAACCTATTAGACTTCTCGATAAAACATATAGGCTTTTCTTGAAACCCTTTAGATCGGCGGAATGTTCCCTGTATTGACTCCTTTAAACTATCCACAAAGACAAAAATAGCACCAGAAATCACAGTCAGAGAGATACCTAGGGCAACATCAATACCATCAATCTGAGGTCGAATAGAAATGGATGAGGGGTTAACCTCATACTCCACCTCAAACTTGGTACCACTATCACCATAACCAGCAGCTGCAGAATATACAACAGCACACCAAAGCTCTAACAAGGCTCCAAACATGAGATAGCACGATATCCTACTGAGCCAAACCACACACATACTGGTCACCTCTAATCCTGTGTGTAAACCCCGATCGAATAAACTAATCCAGTATCTACTCAACAAACAAGTACTAGAGAGCATGCATAAGACTCTCCCTAACAAGGTTCGATTCGCTATTCCTGTAACACCGTTCTGCAATGGTGTTATCCCATAGGAATGATGCCACAAAATACCTAAAACTCAGAACATAAATCCACAAAACGAACTATCCAAATGTAGCTAACTAACCATCTTACCATACAAGTGGTCATGAGCTTCAATGCTAAGCTCACACCCGTGTTTAAACCCAAACATCCAATGCTTGTCATCCTCAAGGTAGGCATCCTTGACACATGTAAGATGATTCCCAATGGACAATGCCAACCCTCTACACTCACCCATATGACCATGTCTATCATAAACCGTCACCTCCTGGTGACTAGTAAAAGCACCAACAGCAGAACTAAGCAGCGTAACACCCTGAAAGACATACAGGGACTTCACCTTGATACCCCTAAGTATCAAATTCGAACCCTTAAAGACACTCACTTCCCCATTGCTAAACTCACCATTGAGCCCCAAATCATCTAAGGTCCCAAGAGATATCAAGTTTTTCCCCAATGCAGGAACATGTCTCACCTTAGTCAAAGTAACCTTTCTCCCATCTCTAGTCCGAAGTCTCATGGAACCAATACCTACTACTTCACATAGAGTACCATTAGCAATCGTAACTAAACCTCCAAAACAAGACTCATAAGTATCAAACCAATCCCGACGAGGACTCATATGGAACGCACTAACAGAATCAAGAATCCAGCTATCAAACAAATCACTAGACTCAACACAACTAATCAATGCTAAGTCTTCTTCTAAATCATAGTTCTTATTCTGTTTACTTTCGACTATTGTGGCCTAAGATTTATTCTTTAATTTTGGACATTTAGACCTAAAATGTCTTGGTTCCTGACAAAGATAACATATTATGGTCCTAGTGCTGCTAGACCCATCTCTACTATTACAAGTATCCGACCTAGCACCATTATTATTGTTAGACCCTTTTTTCTTTCTAGAATTTCTACCCGACCTAACAACTAATTCACTGCCATAATTCTCATTATCACCTGTCGTCTTTTGACGCAACTCCCTAGTATAAAGTGATGCCTTCACTTCCTTTAGGGTCAACGAGTCTTCGCCAACCACAAAAGACTCCACAAAGTTTTCATAACTATTCGTTAGAGAAACAAGCAATATTAACGCTGCATCCTCATCATCTATCTTAACTTCTAAATTATGCAAATCCAGTAAAATAGAATTAAGATTTTCTAGATGATATCTTAATACCTGAATGCATACTGAGGCTAACAACTGGTGTTTCAGTAGCAATTTGTTGGTTAACAATTTTTTCATGTACAATGACTCCAATTTTAACCATAATTTCGCGGTCGTCTCCTGATCAACAACTTTCGTGATGATATGATCATCAAGACTGAGCAAGATGGTAGAATGAGCATTCTCTTCCATCACTACTAATTGTTCTTCAGTCCATCCGTCTCCAGATCCCGATGTAGACGCCGCACTTTTTGGGATCAACGGACGCCAAATCTGCAATTGCTTTAATAACGCCTTCATCTTAATCTGCCATAGCCCAAAGCTATTCTTTCCATTAAATTTATCAATCCTTATTGTAAAATCTCCTACCATTGTTTCCCTCAAAAAAACTCTTCCTAGGATTAAACCTGAGCTTTTGATGCCAATTGTTGTGCAACAACGGAAGCAAAGATCGAAAACAATAACGGAAAACAATAAAAATTCAAACAAACAATAAAGAAAATCGCACCGAGAAATTAGCATGGTTCACTATCAACGTGGTAGCTACATCCACCGGCACCGAGAATAAACTTTTCACAATAAAGCGGGAGATTACAAGATGAACGAGAAGCCACAACAATGGCTCTCCAAGCTTTTTCTCTCTCAGTTTTCCTCACTTTGTGTTGCATGCGTTGCATACCCTATTTCTAATTACAAGAGGGGTTTATATAGTATGTCACTTAATAAAAAGAAATTAGAGTTAACATTACAAAGTAATCGGCCCTTAAACAAAGTAACTGCCAAAAACGTGTGAAGAAACCGCAAAACCGCATAAACTCCGTACCCCGCGTACTAGGCCGCGCCCCGCGTAGATCTCCGCGGCACACGCTCCAGGCTATTCCAAGACAGAAGCTTCTCTGCGCCTCGCGAATTACTCCGCACCCCGCGCATCCGCGCCCTGCGTAGATCTTCGCACACCCCGCATCTGCGCCCCGCGTAGATCTCCGCACCCCGCGCATCTAGCCTTTTTGACCCATACTTGATTCATCTTAGACCAATATTAGACTCGGTTCGAGTCACAAAATCCCAACAATAATCCCCTCGCATCTAGCCTTTTTGACCCACACTTGATTCATCTTAAACCGATAATAGACTCGGTTCGAGTCAAAATCCCAACAATAATGTATTGGTTAACGTTTAAGTAAATAAATTTAGTGAATAAATAAACTGATATCTTAAGTTTTCATGATTTGTCTACTATTGTTCTGCAGACATGTGACATTTTTGAGCGGTAGAGGAGGAGTTTATGCACTGAGCGCTGTCGTTATGAACTATATCGAGGACTATCTAAGCTGTGGCCAATTTTTGGACAAATTTATCCAGGTTTCTTCTCTCTATATATTATCAGTAATGGATTTTCTTGGCAATTATTATTGATATTATTATAACTGATGCTTGATACACATTTCTATGTTGTGATCCTGTATTTTAGATGATAAACATTCACTTAATCAAATGATAATTATAACCCATTACTTTTGCAAGTCCCCTTCTCTCTAGAAGTTAGTGTTTTTCTCTCTCTAGGTTTTTCCTTAGAGACAAGCCTACTGTCCTTCTCATGGCGGATGACTTAGTCGAGCAATGCTCCAAATTAACTATCATGAATAGTGAAGATGTTGTTGATCTGGGTGAAGGTAACGATGATTCTCATGAAGAAACGTTATCCCTACGGCTGGTTGGAAAGGTCCTCACTGAAAAAGCCCTAAAATTCGATGCTTTCAAAAGAACCATGAACCATGTTTGGTGTCTCAAAGGTGTGGTCATTAGGGCTTTGGGGTCCAATTCTTTCATGTTCCAATTCTTTCAATGGAGTGATAAGGAGAAGGTTCTCAATGGACGTCCATGAAGTTTCGAACAGAGATTACTTGTCCTGCAAGAAATCAACAAAGATGTATGTCAACTGTTAGAAATGTTGTTGTGAGACCGAAGGGGGGAAATGTTGATTATGATGCTACTGTATTCGTTAGTAGTGGAATGAAGGAGAATGTGGAGAAAGTTGGTGATGCATGTATCGTTGAGGTGGATGAGGGACAGCAGGGGGATAGTGTTCTTGAGGGACAAGGCGATAGTCTCAGATTAAATATGGGAGGAGGGGCTTTCGAAGATGCATTAGGTGTTACTCATGGGGAGACAATTTCTGATTAATAACAAACCTAGAAGATACGGGTGTGGGGAATATTGGGTTTGGTGCTGCTGTCGATGCAGTACATGATGTGGGGAATATTGGGTTTGGTGCTTCTGTAAGATGTGGCCTCGAGATCCGTGCAGTTTGCTTTTAATACTGGGTCTTTTGTGTCTGATTCTAGAAAACCACTGAAGTTTAAAAGGAAAGGGGGCTCTAGAAATGTACCCAAACGTCCTCCTCAACAGCAGATTCTTTTAGCAGCAATAGATGTGCCACATGTCGAACTAGTGATGAAGAGGAAAACATGGGACAATGACATAGAGATGGTTGATTCTAATGGAGACCAAAAGCGCTCTTGTTCTGGTAATGGTATTTACTTGTTTCCTATTGAAGAAGTAGCGGAGGTTGTAGTCGCCCAACCCCGCGAACAGCAATGAAAATTTTTAGTTGGAACTGTCGAGGGATAAACAATCCCTTGACAATTAAGGCTCTCCAAGGTTGGTGTTGGAGAGAGAGGCCTGACTTTGTGTTTATCATGGAAACTATGGTGGATAGGGGCAAACTGGAGAGAGTCAGGAGTAAATGTGGTTTTACGGAGGGATTATGCTTAGATAGTGTTGGAAACTTTGGGGGTATGGGTTTTTGGTAAGACATAACAGTGACGGTAATATCATTTTCTGATCATCACATTCTTGTGGAGGTTAGGGAGGAAAGGAATGATGGCAGGGTATGGTTCACTTGTGGTATTTATGGGTGGCCTGATGGACAAAACAAATTCAAGACTTGGGACTTGATGAGGGAGATGAGAGCTGAGGTTCATGGACCTATTGTTTTCCTTGGCGACTTTAATGAAATTCTGTGGGCTAGAGAGAAAGAAGGGGGAAATGCAAGGCCTGAAAGGGAAATGGATGCTTTTCGAAAATGCTTAAATGATTGCGGTTTAGTGGATTTGGGGTTTAGGGGGAGAGCCCTTACGTGGAGTAGAGGATCACAGCCTTCAAACTTGATCCGTGAGATGTTGGATAGATTCTTGCTTGTGTAGAGTGGCAAAATCTCTTTGATTCTTTTGATATTCGCCACTTCCCTATATATAGATCAGATCATGCCCCCATTCTCTTGAGCACCAATAACTCTAGTAGAGATAACTATGGACAAAAGTTATTTCGCTTTGAGTCTTTATGGCTATCAAATGATGAATGCAAACAGATTGTGACTGAAGCCTGGAATGAGATGATTGGAGGGGATATTGATTTTCGTATCGAAAATTGTGCTGTGAAACTTGCTTCATGGTCTGAGAAAACTTTTGGGTCCCTGAGGAAGAGGATTGATTAGAGATGCTAAGAAGTTAAAAGCGGCTCAAAGATGTAATTCGAATGCCACTATGATGAACACATGCAAATCCCTTGCCGAGCAGTTGGATAATCTCCACAACCTGGAAGAGTCTTATTGGCACCTTCGATCTAGAGTGAATGAACCCAGGGACGGGGATAAAAACTCAAAATACTTCCATCATAAGGCTAGCTCTCGAAGGCGCAGAAACATGATCAAAGGTCTTTTTGATGAGGATGGGAAATGGTGGACCAGCAAAGTGGACATTGAAAGACTCATTACAGCATAGTATGACAAACTCTTTGCTACTAGCTCACGATCAGGTTTCTCCACAGCCCTTGATGGAAACCAAACGATGGTAACGGATGAGATGAAAGAGATGCTGAATGCTGAGCCACATGCAGATGAAGGTCGCACCTCTGTTTTCCAAATGCACCCAACCAAGGCCTCAGGAACCGATGACTTTCATGCTTTATTTTTTCAGAAGTTTTGGGATGTGATTGGGGGTGATGTGGTATGTATGGTTAAAAAATGGTGGAGAGGGTTGATTGATCTTAAAATGTAAATAAAACTTGTATCTCCCTTATCCCGAAATGCAATGATCCAAAACACCTGACTGATTTTAGACCTATTAGCTGTTGTAATTTCATATACAAGATAGTGTATAAAACTGTGGCAAATAGGCTTAAGGGCCTTCTAGAGACGATCATTTCAATCAACCAAAGTGCTTTCATCCCTGCGCGCTTAATCACAGATAATGCTCTCCTTATCTTTGAAGCTTTTCACTCAATGAAGCGTGGACGGAATGGAAGAAATAATTCTCTCGCCTTGAAGCTGGACATGAGTAAGGCCTATGATAGAACTGAGTGGGGTTTCCTGGAGAGGGTAATGATGAAAATGGGCTTCAGTGATAGCTGCATTCGAAGAATCATGAGTTGCATCACCAGTGTGTCTTTTTCTTTGAAAATAAATGGCACCATACATGGGAATGTCATTCCGACTCGGGGTCTTAGACACTTTATTCTGTGTGCGGAGGCTTTCTCATCTTTGATTACGCAAGCCATTTCCTGGAGGTCGATTCATGGGGTACAGATTTGTAGAGGGGTACCACCTTTATCTCACCTTTTCTTTGCAGACGACAGTATCCTTTTTGCTAGAGCCAATATTCGAGAATTTTTGGAGGTAGCTAATATAATTAGCGTATATGAAAGAGCATCGGGCCAGATAGTCAGCTTTGATAAAACAGAGGTTTCTTTTAGCAAAGGAATGTCACAAGCAACGAGAATTGAGATATGGGAGATGTTAAGGGTCAAGGAGGTTGAACGCCACTCCAAATATCTGGGTCTACCTACAATTGTGGGGGGATCAAAGAAGACGGTGTTCTCGTGCATAAAGGAGCGCATCGGGAAGATTTAGGGATGAAAGGAAAGATTGATGTCAAGAGTGGGAAAGGAGGTATTGCTAAAGGTAGTTGTTCAAGCTATTCCCTCTTATATGATGAGCATTTTCAGAATCCCAAACAGTATTATTGATGATATTCACTCCATGATGGCACAATTTTGGTGGGGCTCTTCGAGGGATGCAAGGAAGACGCATTGGCACAGTTGGGCAAACTTATGTTTACCAAAGAGTAGAGGAGGCATGGGTTTTCGAGATCTTAAATGCTTCAACCAGGCCCTCTTAGCAAAACAAATGTGGAAACTATATAATAATGCTTAACCCTCTTCGTTCTGCTGTTTTGAAAGCCCGCTACTACAAGCACAACGACCCTCTTGATGCTAATAGGGGTTTTGATCCAAGTCTTCCGTGGAGAAGCATTTGGGGGGGCGAAATCTTTTCTTATTGAAGGATTAGGGTGGCGAGTTGGCAAAGGGGACTCGATTCATATCAAAGGTGATAGATGGCTTATGTCTGACGGGAAGTTTGTGGCTCCCAATCTCCTTGATGATAATATAGATGATTTTCTGGCATGGAACCTTATTGATCATGATAGTAGACAAAGGAAGATCGACACCTTACATGTCGTGTTTGATAGCACAACTGTGGCAAACATCCTTACAATCCCTATATCTCCAAATGAAGTGGTTGACCGTCTGTTTTGGGCCTTATCAAAAGAGGAAAACTACTCGGTTAAAACCGGTTATTGGTTGGGAATGGGTGGTTTTTCGAGGCAGGTACAGCAGGGCGGTGAAGTTTGGATGAAAATTTGGAAT
This sequence comes from Amaranthus tricolor, assembly GCF_026212465.1. NCBI lineage: Eukaryota > Viridiplantae > Streptophyta > Magnoliopsida > Caryophyllales > Amaranthaceae > Amaranthus > Amaranthus tricolor. The sequence goes on along the minus strand of NC_080054.1, from coordinate 23,557,631 downwards.
CAAAAGTGGCCACCTAAACTTAAACATTTCATATGACACGCCTGTAAAAATTCACTACCGGTGAATGAGATATGCCATTACAGGCATATGGCCCCATCCCCAGTCTGCTCAAGGTGTGATGTAGAATCAAAATCAGTGTGCCATGCTATTGTGGATTGTCAGCTGAACCTCTCTATGTGGATGACACATCCTCACTTCTCACTCCTTCAAGATGCCCCGCGATCCTCCTTCATTGACACTTTCCGATGGCTGCTGTCTCACGCATCATCTGAGGAGCTTGCGACTATCGTACCATCTTTGTGGGCGTGCTGGATTTGCAGGAATAATGTCATGATGGGCCAAGAAAATTGTGATGTATTACAGCTCTCGACTTCTCTTGTTAAAATGATCAGAGACTACCAATTATATAGCAGATAGGGGTGTCTTATTCTCCAAGAATTCTTTCATACCAAAAGTGGGAGCCTCCGTGTGAAGGTTGGGTTAAAATCAATTTTGATGCTCATGTCGGGTCGAACTTACTTAGAGGCTTGGGTGTTGTGTTTCGAGATGCTCATGGCACTGTGCCGCTCACTGGAGCTAGAAGATTTATGGCAAATTGGAGCGTGCATATCACCGAAGCTGCTGCTGCCATGTTTGCCATTGAATTAGCTCAGAGGTTGGGTTATGGTGATATATATTTGGAAGGAGATTCCTTAACTGTGCTCAATGCTATCTCCAAGAAGGAAGCTGGTTCCACGTACTTTCATACGCTTTTGGATCATACCTTAGCTTTGATCTCTTGTTTTCCTAGTTTCAAATGTAGCTTTGTCCGTAGACATGGTAATACCGTTGCCCATATGATTGCTCGACAGGATACTGGTAACGCTATGGAAAAGATTTGTATGGCCCCTTTTCCACTAACTCTCCAAACTTTGGTGGATCTTGATTTGAGTTAATATAAGCTACAGGTTATCTTCAAAAAAAAAATCAAATTATAATAATGAAGCTTTAATATTTTACCACTGTTATGCAATCATCATAATTGCTTATAATTGTAATATAGATTAGACAATGGAATCATTCCATACTAGTTATGATTTTTAGGTTATAATATGGAAAATTTATCCTGTATCAATGTATTTGGATTAATACAGGTAGCAAAAGAAAAAGCACTGCCAGTAGGACCTGAAGAAGGGGGTTTAGGAATGTCATACGATCTTCTATGTGGAAGAGCGGGATTCTTATGGGCGGCTTTGTTCATCAAAAGTCACCTGGGAGAAGATGCGTTGTCGAATGACCTGCTCATGCCTGTAGTTGAAGCTATCATAGCAGGTGGCAGAGCAGGCGCTTCTGATAATCCATCCTGTCCGTTGATGTACAGATGGCACGGGACAAGATACTTTGGTGCTGCTCATGGCCTTGCCGGGATTTTGCATGTTTTGCTTCATTTCCCACTATCAGACGATGATGCTGAGGATGTCAAGAAGACTTTGAGGTACATGATGAGTAAAAGATTACCCAATAGTGGAAACTACCCCTCAAGTGATGGGAGCTCTAGGGATAATTTGGTTCAGTGGTCTCATGGTGCAACAGGTGTTGCCATTACCTTGTGCAAGGCCTCACAGGTTTGTAGCTTTTGCATATTTTTTGTTCTGCAGTGCTTTAAGTGCTGACGGATAATGTTTTTTTTTGCCTATACCAAACCATTACTTTTGTAAAGTGTCGGGATGTTTTAGAATATTCAAGAGAACTCACCCAAAAGACTAGCCTAGTAGGTGGAGAGCCTACTCTATACACCCCACATTAGTTGCCGATATAACCAATGTTGGATAAAGTCCCATAAACTTGTAATGACTTCAAATCCATTCCATTACTCGGGGGTGATACATGTCCAAATATCCAACTAGGCAATTTTATGAGTTCAACACATTGCATAAGCTTCTAGAGACTAAAATGGGATGTGCTTTAAAGATGTATAATCAGAACAACTTTTTGTGGGTGTTTGACAAACAGCTGATTTTGAAACCACTGTTATGAGCAACTAGTTCAAAAATAGCTTATTTATACCCATAAGTTGTTTCAACCAGCTAGTTTACCAAACATTAGAATTGGATGGTTTGGCCACTCAATTTCAAAATCACAATAAGCTAATATTGCTAAATAAGCTTTTTTTCCAAACACCCCTTTGTAAACATAATAGACGTTGATTTTTTGTTACAAGGCTGTTGCACAATTGCGTTGTGCGTTGCAGAACAAACGGAGCCTAATGCTTATTGTTGGCGATGGACATGGCAGGTGTTCCCCAATGAAAGAGAATTCCGCGATGGAGCAATAGAAGCAGGAGAAGTGGTGTGGAAAGTTGGATTGGTGAAGAAGGTGGGACTTGCTGATGGTGTAGCTGGAAATGGGTATGCTTTCCTTTCCCTCTACAAATTAACAGGAGAAGTGATATATGCAGAAAGAGCAAAGGCATTTGGAAGCTTCTTATATCATAAAGGAAATGAGTTGGTATCTTCTGGTGAAACAGATCATGCTTATTCTCTTTTCCTAGGACTTGCTGGAGCTGCTTGTTTCTTCTTTGATCTTCTTCACCCTGAAATATCTAAATTTCCAGGCTATGAACTTTGAAATTAAGGTTTACAACTCTACATTTAATTCCCTTGGGTTTTATTTGGCATGTATAACAATGTTAGTGAAAAGGTTTAGTTTACATTTTGTTTTTATTTGGCATGTTTAGCAACAGTCCTTGTAGGGGTTTAATGATACAACTCTGCTCATTAATGGTTTTGCTTTTTGCAAAACTCGTAGAACTCATTTATTGTGATTTTCGCGTTTGTCTGATCTGATGATGCTTTATGATGTCGTGTATCAGATTATGCTATACATTGATGTTATCACCATTTAATACCAACCAAGCAGGCCAATAGAGCATTGAGTGGAGAGGAAAGGGAGGAGAAGTTTGATGGTTTATCCTATATCGATTAATTATAGAGGATCAATCAATTATAGAGGGTGCACGCACTTTATAAGTTATTAGAACCCTTCCTCGCAACGCCATATGGTTTTGGGATGATTTCTCATGGCATTGGGATGATTTCTCTATGGCTTACGGAATTTGTGCACAGTGCACCTTGTTTTCCCGATGTTTTCCCGATTATTTGTTGGCATTCATAATAAGTCTAGCTCAACATAATAGGAGAGTCAATTCGAAGTTCGGAAGGTGGACATCTAGGGGTTCAAATAGAGGATGAAGAATATAAATTTGTTCAAGACTAGTAACTCGGTAAATGAAGTACTCTATATGCTATGTTATTAACTTGAAGAAGTACCTAGTTAATACAATATCAAAATGTGAGCAAAGGAAGTTTATCACAACTCTTAGGGTTATTAACCACCCTACAATTCCTCCGAACCTCACCGGGCTGGCCCGACTGTAAATCACCCATCTTCAACATCCCCTTCACAAATTCATCGAAAAACGCCTGCTGATCACGACTAAATTTAACCACCCATTTCCTTGTTTCCTCAAATGTGTATAATGTTTCATCAGAATTCAAGAATCCTCTTCCAGAAACCAAGTCTTTAAAATACTGATTATCAAACAGTGCAGGAGTTGCATCCAAGTTTCCTGTCACATTTTCATCCCCACCAACAGGACACAACTTATTCAACTCCTTCCTGTAATGTGGCTCGATTGCAGGATCAGGTTTTCCTGAACCGGATTGATTGTAGAGACGGAACATGATTGAGAAGCATCGACCTTGGCCAATGGAGTGGGACCCAGAAAGGGATACAAGGTCCTCAATCGAGAGGTCGAACTTGGCGAATAGGTCTATCAACGAGCTCGCATTGGCTCTTGGGCTGGGCATGATGTTGTCTGAGTCTTCTTGACTTGCATACAAACTATCCTTTCTTCCTAATCTCACCTCCCAATCTGGCCCTCCACTCTGTTGCAGTGAATGACAAAGTGATTAAGTTTATAGTGCAACTTGCATACTAAAGACATTTGCTTAATGTTTGTTCCAACAGGGACAAAAAGAAAGACATGTTGGAATAAAAGAAGTGTGTTAATTGTCCACATATTCTGTCCCTTTTGTTTCAAATTGTTATTTTTTAGAATATATTCTGGGCCCTAATTGCTGAGGTCTCAAAATATGTCATACTATTATTTACAGTTTGCTCTTAAATTGTATTTTATTTTTAATCTATATGTAAACATAGTCAAGTGGAATCTTATTTGATTCGTCTCAACACAAAAATTATTAATAACTTTTTACAATTTTTAGTTATGCACCTTAAGAGATATTAAGACTTCAATATATATCTTAAAAAACGTGCCCAAATAAAATGAAATAAACTCAATGAAATGGAGGGAGTATATTCTAACATTAGTGATAGAGTGCTAGTGACATTTTTCCTCAATCCTCACAACATGTTAACTATGAACTGTTACTATTAGTAGTAATTTCAAAGGGATTTTTAAAGTTATTAGCCCATAACTTATTTAATCTTATTAGATTTCATAAAAATTATTTTCTTTAAAATGGGTGAAATATGTGTGAGATATTAATAATATTGCTATAGTCTAAACTTATTTTTATTAGACTTTATTTGAACTTATTGAAATTTATATAATTTATTAACTCTTATTTTAACCTTTTGTTCCTAAATTAAGCATGTTGAATATTTGTTTGATTTTTTCTGAAACTACATTACTTAACTTAAATAGCATGTTTTTATTATCTAATAAAAGCAGTATTTAATTTTCCAAAGAAATCCACCTTTACTATTCCGTTAACATTCTGTTCACACAAAAGTAAATTATTTAGGGATATTTTTAGTTAATGTCTTTTCCTTTTATCTCTAAATATTTATAATGGTTGTAATGTAATGGTTATGTTTCACAAAAGATTAAATCTCATAAAATCAAAAGTATTGTAAATTATTGTTCAAATTAAATTGGTAGAAATAATTAAAGATTTTGGAAAATTTAAATTAGACTCTACGCTATAGTTTTATGGATTTTAATCAAAACAATATATATATATATATATATATATATATATATATATATATATATATATATATATATATTTGGTAAAATTAATCGCTGTCTATTTCTTAGAAACAAAATGTGGATCAATATAAGCTCAAAAGACCATGAGTAAAGCTTTGTGAAGCACCTTTTTTGGGCATAAAAGACATTTTTAGCTAATTTAAAAATTATTTGTCAATTAAGTTTTTGAATAAATGTTTCAAGAGATTTTATTTTGTAAATCCTCTAATAAACATCTTTAGAAGTGTTCTTTTGTAATATCTTTTGAGATAGTTTTACGTTACTTCTATTAATTACCTTAGCTTGTAAATGCATATACTAATAAATAGAAGTATTAATTTTTCTGTTTCATTTTGATATTTTCATAATGAATATTCTATTTAAGAAGTTATAAATTTGTACATCTTCAAAAAAAAAAGTTATAAATTTCTACATGATTTTTCATAAATATTATCTACAAGTTTTAATATATCCTTGTAAAATACTTTTAGATTCAAGTCAACATATAAAATATAATAATATAAAAATACTATTATAATTTTTTATGAAATAAATTCATAGGTATTAATCTTCTTACAAGTGTTTTAATAACTGTGTAAAAAATAAATGAAGACATCAAATAGGATTATATTACTTTGACTTTGTGATATATTTTATTTAAATGAGACCAAAGCTTTATAGTTTTTTATGTAAGATTGTAATGGATATCTAAAAATGGCTCATTAAATTATATTCAGTCTATCTATATGAAGCTACAAGTAAAGCGTTGATTGATAACACTCTTTTTATTATCACTAACGAGAATAAGGTCGCATAAATTTGACTCTAAACTCCGCTTACTTGAGAAATATTTTATGGCTTGGAATTATGAAATATTATCATAGTATAAATATAAAAGTATAGTGAATAGAGAGAAAAAGGTTACCAAAGCAACAGCATCTCTAGCCGCCATGATAATAATATCGGCACAGGACACAATTTGGGGACATATTTTTTCGAGACCATCTTTAATCTCATCAATAACTTCGAATGATCTTAACGAGTTTATATTTGAGAGTGCGAGTTTCTCCCCTAACATTGTTGGTGTGTCATCTAACAATACCGACCCATCGCATCCCTAATCAAACAAATACAATTTAATTTATCATTTTCTCATTAAATTCCAAGTATTAAATCTTTCATCAATTCAACCAACAAAACTTAAGGGCTCAAATACTTATTTATGCATAAAGAAGAAAAAGAAATTATAAAAACATAAAAGTAGTCTTAAGTACAAATAAGATGATCAAAATTAAAAAAAAGTAAAAATGATAAATAAATACTTCCATGGTCACTTTTAAAATGCAATAGAATGAGTCCAATTAAAGTGTATGAAGATATTCATGAAAAGTTTGAAATATCTAGATAACAATAAAAGAAAGTGATGCAGACATTTTCAATAAAAAATATAGCCAAAAAAAAAAACGAATTAAAAAAGAAAGTATAATATGCAGAGACAGAGGGAGTAATGTATGTTATCATGTTATGGAAAGTTAAAGAAATGAGTAGATGAAAATATAATTTAAAATGTGTGGATAAGAATTAAAAATAGAGTATAAGTAGGGACAATTATGAATCAGGTCAAGTCCAACTAAAGCTGACCTAGACCATTTAATTTTTAGTTGACCCAGAATTAAATTCGGATCCTTAGGATCCAAAAATTTTAGACTTAAACTCCAACCTGATTTGACGGGATTTATTTATAAATTTTATATTTTTTGAAAGTTTGATTAGTAGTAAACTAGGTCAATAGATTGTACATAATCTAAAATTAAATCCAAATACATATAGAATAGACTTTGAATGAAATTTAGAATTTAGATTATACAATGGGTCCCTAGAGTGAAATTGAATATCGCTCTTATATGGGTCTAGTGATGGCCACGGGGCGGGTTACCCGGAACCGAACCGGTCCCGAACCGCTTGGAACCGGATCCGAAACCGGAACCGTTTGCGACAGGTTCCGAACTGCCCCGAACCGCGGAACCGTGAAACCGCCGGAAAAAAAGTTGTCGGAACCGTGAAACCACCGGAAAAAACTTCATGAACCGGACCTAAATACCGCGGTTTGGAACCGGAACCGTGAAAAACTAGCCGTTAACTAGCCGTTGCAATTTTTTTTATAAATACCCACCACTTTCAATCATTTTCATTCACAACTCATCTCTTCTCCTACTCTCTCTACTTACGCTCTCTACTTAATTCTTTTATTACGCAATTATTCTCTTAATTACATTATTAGTCTTTTAATTATTTCTTAATTTAGTTAATTACATAATTAGTCTATTAATTATTTATTTATTTTTTATTTCTATTATTATTTCAATATTATCAATCATGTCTTCATTTTTGAAAAAAGCCTCAAAAAAAGTTACTAAAGTGGTAAAATCATTGGGAGGTTCCAGCTCCTCCAAAAGAAAGGCCACTTCTACTCCGTCGGTATCAACAACACCTTCCATTAGTAATTATTATTATGAACCAAATTATCCAGAAGGGTACGACCCAGAATTACATAATTATGCAGAAGAAGTGGAATGAGAAATACAAATTGATGAAGAAGAACAACAAGAAGAGGAACCAACGACCCCTATTAGGATACATATATCTCGACAGTCATCAACAAGATCACATTAAGAACAAGGAGAACAACAACAACAAAGACAAGCTCGTGGTAAACGAGTCAATTTCCAAACTATCGGTTAGTTTTATAATTTTATTCTTCAAATTAATTAAATTTTAAATTATTTATTTATTTAATTATAGTTTTATAATTTTAAATTATTTATTTAGATGAAGATGAACTAGTAAGACAACCTTTTCCGGCAATGCCACCTCCTGGTGGTAGAGTTGTTTCACATGTGTGGTCGTATTTCACAAAAGAACTAACCGACAATCCAGATGTTTTCTTATGCACTTGTCAAATTTGTGAAAGTTAAGGAGTAAAGCCCTTAGTTTCATACAGTTTCGCCAGAGCTAATACTTTTAAAGTTTTTTATACATACATTATATATTCATATTTTATAAAAATTTATTTATTGTGTTTTGTGAATACGTGTTAGGTGGTGGTACGGGATCCTTTAACAAACATTTGGCAAAGAAGCATGGAATCACAAAAGAAACTCATGCAGCAAGCGGCAGCGGGACCACAAGTGGAAGCCGACAGACACAGTGGGACATTCACAACACAGGTATGCCTTTTAGATATAATCGTAATGATATGATTGATGAATTTTCTAAGTATGTAATTTGTGATGAATTGCCTTTTAGCCACGGTGAAAGTAGGGCACACGAGCGTTTCGCTAGAAAAACTTTGCAACCACAATATAGAGCAATCCCTAGGAGCACTCTTAAAAGACGCACAATTAAATTATATGAATCAATGCGCTATGAATTAGTTGAAATGTTTAAATCTTTTAATGGTAGGGTTAGCATAACTGACATTTGGTCTGCTCCCCCACATTTAGAGTCTTATATGTGTGTAACAGCACATTGGATAGATCAAAATTGGATTATTCAAAAAAGAATAATTGCTTTTGAGACAATGCCAGAAAGACATACCGGTGAAAACATAAAATATAGATTAGTAGAGATATGTAGAGAATGGAACTTATTAGATAAGATATTTTATTGTTCAACTGATAATGCAACTGCTAACATTAAATGTATAGAATTTTTGTATAACGAACCTGCATTTAGTTTTATCCTTGGGGGTAGCTTATTACACATACGTTGTTGTGCGCATATAGTTAACTTATCTTGCCAAGCAGGTATAAAACAATTAAGCGATTTATTAGAACCAATTACAGATATAGTGAAGTGGCTTAGGATTGGAAAGATAAAGAGACGATATAAACAATTATGTGACCAATATCAACTAAAAAAAGTGTATTGGTCATTAGATACTCCTACACGTTGGGGCTCAACCAACGATTTATTAAGAAAGGCGATTGCTTATCGTCCAGTTATAACACAACTGTATAGTGAGTGTACAGCTATATAACTGATGACACTTGGGAATTAGCTATAGGTGTACATAATATATTAGAAGCGTATGACCACGCAACTAAGATTTTTTCATATGTTTAAGAACCGAACGTTCACTTAGTAATAAGTGAGTGTATTACTATTTTTTATCATTTCCTTAAACATACGCATGATGATACTAACCCATATTTGAAGCCGATTCTTGCAGATATGATGGAAAAATGGAAGACATATTTTACCGATTTTGCTTATATTTATGGAATTGCAACCATTTTAGACCAATGTTTTAAAACTGAAGTCCTTACTAAAGTAATAGGATTTTACTACCAATCGTTAGATCGCCCGCCTACTGATGTACATAATTATGTTGGAACATGTAAAAAATATTTAGCAGAACTCTATGATTATTACGCTAGTGTATATAACCCAAATCGCGATACGTTTAGGCGTGCTAGCGTTTCGGCACGTCCCTCTTATTATAATTCGATAATAGCTAATATAATGAGTCAAGATGATAGTTTTATAGGATCATCTTCTTCTTCACCCTCCACCTCATATTTAGAATTAGATAGTTATCTTAAACACCACTTCGAAATTGACCAAGGTAGCTATAATATTTTAGAGTGGTGGAAAGAAAAATCTGTAAAATTTTCCATTTTAGTGCAGGTAGAAGAGTTTTGGACGAAAAGAGATCTCGTTTTGCTCCACATAGTATTCAAATATGTGTTTGCAAGAAAGATTGGGATCAAGCGGAGATTCGAACACAAGGACTAAGAAGCGATGATGATCAAGACGACGATGATGATCCATGGATGATGATGGATACATCTGCATCATCGTCAGGAGGAGAGTCAGCGGAAACATCTAACCAACCAGATGATGATGACGAATACGAATAGGATCAATCGGACAACGATAAATCAACATTCAACAATTATAAATAAAAGCTATGACAAAGAACTACATGAGCTTTGATTCCTTCGGGATACGTAGGCAGCTTAGTATTCCTTTGGGTACTAGGTTCAAGTCCATTTTCTCCCTCTTTTTTTATTAATCATCTTTATCGACATTATCATTGATTCGTTTCTTATTAATTTATTTTTTTCATTCTTTTTAGTAAATATTTTAATAACGATAAAGTTCGCTAATAATCAAGTAATCATCAAAGGTACGTCCGGAATATTATAGTATTTTTTTATTATATAAATATTTAAAGAAAAAATAAAAATGGAACCGATGGTCCGACCCGCCCGTCCCGTGAGTTGGAACCGCCGGAACCGCCTCATGAACCGCCGGAACCGCCTCATGAACCGCCAAGGAACCGTTTGGAACCGCCCGGAACCGGAACCGGTCGCGACAAGTTCCAAATGGAACCGGAACCGGGTGGAACCGGAACGGACCCGGACCGTGGCCATGCCTATATGGGTCTAAAGAGAAGATCTGAGTGGATAGTGGATGTTGTGTCAGAAAAGTTTCAACACCCACACTCTATGTTTAAGGGTGGTTCTGAAGTGAGTCCAGGTCTATTAGAGTCTTCACTCTTTACTATCTCTAAGCAAGGGTCATAGAAAAAATATAGTTTAGCAAATTTAATAGAACCAACTAGAAAGAGAAATGAGAACAGAGAAATTACTAACATTTACAAAGCAATCATGGAACTGCAATCTCATGACAGACGCGGCACTTCGAGTTTCTCTGATCATAGCCTTCTTCATGATCTCTCTCACCGTCGATTCTGCTTCTGGGCATGTCTTAGAGTAGAATCCAGGCTGAAGCTCAGCTTCTCCGGAAATTATATGTATGAAGAATAGACACAGGATTATGGAGCTCAACATTTTTTTGGGCATCCCACAACTTTACAAAGTAGATCAAATCAATATTAATACACATAATATAAAAATTATCTTCTGTTAAAAATAATTGTTACAATTAAATAGTAACTACTGTTCATCAATTAATATTGTTTTCCTTTTTGTTCTTTATATATATATATATAGAAGGAACAACGTAGTTATATGTGTAATGTGTGATCTTATTTTAATCATGCTATTGTATTATTGTATACTATCATAATATCATTATTTTTTTATTTATAATAAAAACTAATAACCCGTTTGGTAATCGATACTAAATGGTGCAATTGTTAATGAAAATTGAGTGTAATTTTAATAGAAATATCTTTTGACAAGTTTAACAGCCATGGTGATACTCTTCAACAATCTTATGTTCTTCATAAAATTCAATTCAATGCGTTACCATTTAAACATGTGATATTAGGCAGTAATGAAAAATTATAAAAAAGAAAAACTTTTTTTATAATCAAACTTTCATTATCATGGAATGACATAATACAATTAATGAAAATTTAATCAATTCTATTCCCATCATTTAGTACTCCCTCCGTTCCTATTTGTTCTTCCTATTTGGGTATTTCACAAAGATTAAGAAAAAGAGAATCTTTGGTGGTAGTGGGTATTATTTTAATTATATAATAGTGAGAAGTAATGATTGTATTGGAAGTATGAGGTTGTAGTGGGTATTATTTTAATTAAATAGTAGTGTGAAGTAATGATTGTATGGGAAGTATAAGAGAAAAAATATTTATAAATAAAAGAAAATGGGTACATTAAAAGAAAAGGGGGATTTTAAGGGGTAAAAGTGAGATAAAAACTTTCTAAAAATAGAAAGTATTCTAAAGTGGAAGAACTTTTGAAACTACCCGTTATAGTAATGTGAAAGATCAAAAAGGAACGGAGGGAGTACTATTTATCAAGCGGACCATAAATACATTTACATCAAACCAATGTATTGAATAAAGTGAAAGTAAGAATTACATAATTAATTTGAACAAAAAATATAGTAAAAGCTTTCATATCAAAAATGCAAATACAGAATTGATTATGTGAGTAACCCAAGACAAGGGAAAAAAAAGTTTTAGGAGAGGAGCGAGAAATATCGGATGAAAAACTGAAAACACAGAGTAGTTTTAGTGAACAAAAATACATTTTGTGTGTCAACTTTATTTGATCACTAAATTAATTGATTATTGGTAGTACAACACTGTAACTTCAGTTCTCTATCTTCTCGAATTATCTCTGTACTTTTGCCCATGTTACTCTTAGTATTGATGGGTCAAAATCATGAACTGAATAAGGAAGGTACTCTTATAATTTCATCTGTTTTTCAAATAACTTACTCATGATTTTTAGTTTCACATTCATTTTTAATTTAATCCGAATATTTTTAGTGAAAAAATTAATATGAATAAGAATAATTCACGAATTACGGCCTTAAAATTTAGTACTTTTGTAAATTACAGTCTCAATATTTATTTTGCAAATTACAGCCAACAAAATATCAAAATTTATAAGTTTTAAGCCAAAAACACAGAACTTTCATCACTTAATTTAAACTTCTGACCAACAAAAAGGTTAGAATTTTGAGTTTTGGCCTTAACCGATAAATTTTGATATATAATGGTTGTAATTCGAAAAAATAAACATTAAGTATGTGATTGAGTGTTAAATTTTAAGGTTGCAATTCATAAATTATTTTATAAATAATAAAAATTTTCGCTAATATTTATACAATAATATTAATTTTTAATTAAATATCAACAATACCAACTTAGGCATGTTATGACTGTTAATCATCAATTACCTTTATTTTTCAAACACATAACCTACTATAAATAAGAAAATTAGTAAAATAGAGAAATTAGTAAAAAATTCTATAATGGTAATTTTTCTATATATTAGTATTTTTCAACCATCTTTTATTTTTTTTCCATAACTATTCATTTAAAATCATATCCAATAAATACCGCTTGTAAAGCGATAATTCAATTTGTATATTATAAAACTACTCGATGTTAAATAGTACTGCAACTTTAACATTTACGTTTAAATTGAACAGTTCTGACAAATACAGCAAAATTAAGGGAAAAGGGGAGTAAAGCAACAAATAGAGGGATGAAGATGCAGAATTTTTGTTGAAGCACTAATTACATCAATATATTTTTTTTTAATTTGAAGTAGGCTAAAAAAAATTTAAAAATATGAAATTAATCTTTTAATTAGTGGTGATAGATGATTATAATGAAATGAACAGAGATGAAATGCAAATCATCGATCACTAACTTTATGATTTTCTAGATACAATTTTATTTTTGTAATAAAAAGTAATTTAATAAAGTGATTGAAAAACAAATAGAAAAGATTTACAAACCTAAAATTATACTCCAAATCTTAATTAGAGAAGAAGGGAGGATGTAAAAAGTACCTGAGGATTGAAGGAATGACGATTCGAGACGAGATGAGAAAAATTTAGGAATTTTTTTTGACACGAAGGGTTTTTATAGATGTGATGGTTTTTTAGTGTTGAAAAACGAAAATCGTCAATTAATTGATATTATTTTCGGTGTTTTAATTTAGGGAACATTTGTTTTTCCCCATCCTTATATTCCGCCACCCTTTTCATTTTATCGCCACCCCCTCTTGAGTAAATTACCATTTTACCGTTAGTTTATAAAAAATTAACAATATTGCCATTGAGGGTGAAATTCCTATATATACCACACTCCACCTAAAATTATTCTCACTACAACTAAATACAACTCACTAAAGCTAAATCTCGGAGCAAAAATTAAGTACAATCCCCAAATTATTAATCGAGGTAAGTTATTTTTAATTTAATTAGTTGCAAAAGAAAAAAAAAAATTTCAAAACGAGGCGCCCAGATCTGGGCGCCTCGTTTTTAATTTTTTTTTTTTTTTTTTCGTGTATTTAGGATTAATTAATATAAATTTTGAATTATTATTGTAAATTTGTATGTTGTAATGTGTAATTTTTATATTTTTTAGTAAATTTTATATATTGTTTTGAATGCAAAAGAAAAAAAAAATGAAAAGGAGGCGCACAGATCTGGGCGGCTCTACCCCGGTTCAGGCGCCCAAAATCAGGCGCCTGAACCGGGGTAGAGGCGCCCAGATCTGGGCGCCTCGTTGTGAATTTTTTTTTTTTTTCGTGTATTTATGATTAATTAATATAAATTTTGAATTATTATTGTAAATTTGTATGTTGTAATGTGTAATTTTTATATTTTTTAGTAAATTTTATATATTGTTTTGAATGCAAAAGAAAAAAAAATTTGAAAGGGAGGCGCCCAGATCTGGGCGCCTCCCTTTTTAATTTTTTTTTTTTTCGTTATATTTAGGAATAATTAATTTAAATTTTGAAGTATGTTATTATTTTTGTTAATGTTATTATTATTAATTTTATTTTTATTATTATTGTGATTGTATTTTTTTTTTATTAAATATATGTTAATGTTATTATAATTAATTATGTTATTATTAATGTGATTGTTATTTTTTTTATTATTATAAATATGTTCATGTGTTGTTTTATAAATTATTAGTGTAAATTTGTATGTTAATTTTTTTGTTGTTTTATTATTATTATTTATCTTTGAATAAAACTGTAAAAATTGTAGAAAATGGCTGGTAATCAAGGAAAAGGAAAAGGTTTTTTTTAGGCAATTGTTGAGAGGTAATAGTTCAATGCCTACTTTACTTACAGGGGACCCGCATGAGAGGGGGGTGACGGGTTCTGCTAGGAGGGCTAGGCATGAAGAGGCTATCAGACACAGTGAGGCCCAAAGGTCGAGTACGCTGAACCAAGTGCGTACTCCTATTGATGACCAGGCTGACAGCCTCCAGAGTAGTTGGGGGGTTTATAGTGATGATGATAATGATGCTGATGATGTTCAGTTCCAAGGTACTGAGTGTCGCCAAGTGGACTGGGCTGTTGTTCGCGGCCCCGACGGCAAATTTGCGCGGGGCGGCCCGAGTTCTTCTGCCGCATCTGAGCGCGCAGGACGTAGTTTTGTCGATAATCAGCCCTCACAGTCCACTAACACGGACTGGTTAGTGACATCACCCCAGCCCGGTGGGCCGACAGATACGCGACTGATCCCTAGCTATGGCGGGCACATAGCTAAACTTATTTATGACGGCTCCGAGCGTACGCCTCCGATTCTAGAATGCCGTATTAGGAAGAGACCGGTGGAGTCCATCATCGGATTGAAGGATATGTCCGATGCGCTATATGATGTTCTACCTGCCACTTCCCTCGGCCGACTACCGGTCATTATGCACCAGCACATCGATTGTGCTTTGATATCTGCGTTCGTCGAGAGGTGGCAGCCGGATACGAACACCTTCCACATGCCCTGGGGAGAGATGACGATTATGTTGCACGACGTGCAACGCATATTGGGTATTTCTATTGAAGGTTCTCTGTCGGCTGAGCCTTCGGAGGCGGAGTGGGAGGTTGGTATCACCAATCTGTTCGGGGAGCCTCTGTCTGAGCTTCGGCGTAAAGGTTCATTCACCGGCGGATGCATAACCGTTGCTGAATTGATGCGGCTGTGTCATAGGTCGCAGGCCATGGATACCCAGAAGACAGCGTACTACATGGCTGTCATCGGCTCTACCTTGTTGGCGGATAAGTCCAGAATTGGCATGCGACCTCACCCGATACTTGCCGTGAACGACGATCAGCAGGACGTGGCCTGGGGTGCGGTGACCTTGGCGTTCTTGTACAGGCAGCTCGGAATGGCATCTAGGGCTGGTTGCAAGACCATTGCTGGATGCCTCACATTGCTCCAGACATGGATCTATGAGTACTTTCCCGCTTTCCGCCCTCATGCTCGCCGAGAAGATGTGCCAAACATGACTAGGGCGGAGATGTGGACACCGAAAAAACCATGTAGTGAGCTGGACATGTTGAGGGACTGCCGCAAGGTTCTTGATTCAATGACGTAGACTCAGGTACTGTACATTACATTTTGTCATGCATGTTGTTTTCAATTTATAGTATTTTTTTGTGAACTTCGCTTGTATGCAGGTTGAATGGACTCCCTACAGTTCTGCTGCTGGTGCGTTGCTGAATGATCACCCACGCACCACCGTAATCGGGGGTATCACGTGCTTTGATGTTGTGGAGGTGTATTTGCCGGAGCGGACATTGCGACAGATTGGGTTCGTGCAGGCTATTCCTCTCGCTCCTATTAGACCAGCCAAGGCTGTCCGACCGGCACACGGTACCTACTACGTGACCTTTCCTTCTGCTGCTGTATATTTGGAGGCATGGAGTAGGTTCCCCTATAGTGCCCGCTTTGTTGAGCAGGGACTTCGTCGGGCTTCTGTTCCTTTTGAGGCTGAACCTAATTACGTTGATTGGTTTAAAGTGTGCTCACACCCGTAGATAGCCCCGGACGAAGGGCCTACTTCCGGTCTTGGTCCTTCTCAGAGCAGATCTGAATACGTGAGTTTTATTATCATTTTTTTTTTAGATTATTTTTTTAATGAATTAATAACGGACATTATCCTTTTGTGTTTTCAGTTCCTGAATGAATGGCCCAGTCGATTCGGTCCACTGGCAAGACTACCTGCTAAGGTTGCGGATTTGAACCCCCGTCAACGACATGCGTTAGAAATATACCTTAATGATTGTAGAGATTTATTTGAAGAATGGCAACTTTTTAAAGGGCATGACCCTGCATAGTCTGTACTGAAACTATTTTACATTAATTATTGCATTTCTTTTCGTCAATGAATGTCATTCGTATGCACAATAGTATAATTATGGATTATATACAATTTATAATGAATGTCGTGTATAAATTTTATGGAGTATCTAAATTTACAGCATCATCAGCGGTGGTATTAGTTGGTTGTGAACGTGGCCCGCATAGATTATTCCAGAGCATAATCCTCGTACTAAAATGTGTGTCAAGATGTTTGGTGAAATTGTCAGCTGCTTCTTTCCAACTTGGATGGATCGGCGGTAGAGGGGACGAATCGTCGTTCATTAAAAGTTGAACAAAATGATTTCTATTAACCCAACATATATGTATTACTTTATTTACACTATTCACGCCCGATGCTTTCCTTAACGGGAGAATCAAACAGTTGTATTGCGGATTACAGTCAGCAGAACCATAATAAGCAATGACAATGTTTAGAAATGTTGCTGCAGAGTACAAAGCCATCGGTGCATCCATCCAGTGCATGAAAAGAGCAGGTCCGTTTGCGTGTGCACCTATTCGGGTATCGTACTCCTTCATCGGTTTCGTCTCCTACCTCGGTGTACCTCAAAGTACTCCAGAATTCATGAATGTCATCCAAATACAAAGCACCATGTGATCCGATGGACATATGTAAATAACATGCACACGGCAATCCATGGGTTTGTTGAAGTACACAACCACATTTATTAAACACAAAATCACCGAGTTCTAACATGCGGTTATACTCAAGCTGGAGCTGCTCCAAGGCATAGAGAGATACGTGGCGATATAGAGGTCTAAAGTAATGCTGTCGCATCGATCTTTGTACAGAAGACATGGAATCCTGTAGCGCTTGTCGGATTGTAGCTTGCTGATTTGTAATCTGTGTGTGCGCCCTTTTGAAAAGGGTATCGAATGAGCTATTACCGCTACCAAGGTAATACTTAAAAGACGAGTGTTGGCTTTCGACTCTGCTGGTAGTCCGGTTACCCAAGTGTAAACAATCATTCGTCCACGCACGGACAAATTTCTCTCTCAGTGGAATCCATGTTCCAGTCAAATACCGAACGACCTTTTTGTTCCTAACCGACCACGTACTGATGATCTCTTGCCATTTATCTTCATATTCCTCGATCGTAGAACTTTCAACCAAGGGGTTCCATCTACTTAACCTGAATACCTGCCCTTGTTGATTTTTCTTGCCGCCACACAACTTGTCCACCATGTTCTCAACGTCGTTGCCAATATGCCAGATGCATAACAAATGCCGCACATCTACATTAAACAAAACATTGAACGTAATTAAGACATTATCATTAGATATAACCACAATAATGAATCAGCAAAGCCTTTTTACCTGGGAAGACGTCACGAATAGCTGCAGATAAACCTTCGTCTCGATCAGTTACAATGACGCTAGGAGTCTGAGCAGTGCCAAAAATATCTCTCAATCCCTGCAGCACCCACGAATACGACACAGCCGCCTCATCTCGCATCAAACAAAACGCAACCAAGAAATTGTGATTGGTTGGCGTCATTCCGATCACTTCACATAGTGGCCACTTTTGTTTGTTCGTTTTGTACGTTGTATCTATCAGCACAACATACGGCCACGTACGTATCATTTGGATAGAGGTAGGATTTGCAATTAATAGTCTGCTCAATTGCCCTTCGTTATCCAAGTCTGTCCATACCACATAATTAAGTTCTGTGGCCATATGAAGACAGTGTTGAAGGGGAGTCCTACCCTCCATCTCTTCTCTCCTTATTGATTGTCTAATATTATATATCTGATTCATACTAGCATAAAAACCAGGAAAATTATCTCTAATAGAATTCATAATAAAGGCCGGTTGCATTCCGGTTGCACTAAGCTGTCGTATGTGCTCCCGAATGTCTACATTAATCCTATTTGCCCTTACATGACCATCTCTGTACACCAAGAACGGGTGGTTATGTTTTCCCTTTTCACCAGGACACACCCTTACCGTCTAAGGTCTTTCTGGTGGTTTACGACTACTTCCTACAATCATAAATTTACACCCGCAACTTCTACTTTTAGAACCAGGTCGGGCAGTATTATCTAGATTATGTACATCACCCCTAATATTACCATAGCGGTGACATCTTAAATAGACACTAACTCTAGAACGTCCTTCTTTCTTTTTATAAGAAGCACGTGTAAATTGAAAACCGATTGTTATTGCTATCGCATCGGCCCAACTATGTAACTCATCTAAGGAGATAAATTCCCTATCCGTAACAAAGCTACCGGAGTAGTCTACGTTGTCTCCAAAGTTTTCAAACTCCTGCAAATTTGAAATATAAATAATATAAATTAAGTACATTAATGACTACAATAATAATAATAATAATAATGACAACAACAACAACAAATTAAAAACATTACGTAAATAAAAAAATCTTAAAAATTTAAATTTATCAACAATAAAAATTTATACGGAAAATAAAAAAAAATTAATACGGAAAATAAAAAATAGTACTAACAATAATAATAATAATAATTTAAAAATAATTAATACGGAAAAAAAAAAAAAATTCACAGGCGCACAGATCTATGCGCCTGAACCATGGTTCAGGCGCCCAGTTTTTTGCGCCTGAACCATGGTTCAGGCGCCCAGATTTGTGCGCCTTTTTTTTTTTTTTTTTTAATTTTCCAACGACAACTTTACGTACCGCATCCGACTCATAGTCGCTTTCGTTAGCCATATTTAACCAATTACGGGTTACCAACTTACCACTTCTTTAACACTTTTTAGAGAGATAATACCAGTTTTTAGAGAGATAGTACCGTGTTTGAATTCGTATTTCATACGCATCTCAGAATTCCATATATATAGACAAATCTTACGCGTTAAATTCTTATTAGTGTTATTAAGCGTGATTTACATTTATTAATTAATTTTTAAGTATAGTGGCAATTTTGTAATTTTTTTAAATACAGGGGTAAAAATGTTATTTTACAGGGGGGGTGGCGATAAAATGAAAAGGGGTGGCGAAAAATAGCATCACCCTTGTTTTTTGTTAGCTTACAGAAGGAAGTGTATTGGAAATTGAAGTTCAAGTCTCGGCAGGATTATATATAATAATTTCAATTCACTCCTAAGGTGTTTGGTACGAGAACATAAAATGTAATGGAAAGGGAAATGTTAAAAAGGAGTAAGGGTAAGTGTATGGGTCGTAGTTATATGTTGTTTGGTATGAAAATGTAAGAAAAATACTTACTTGATTATACAAGGGGAATTTTTTACTTGACATAAATGAGTGGTAACAAAATAAGGGTATCCATTACCCTCAAAAAAGGGATTGAATTAACCTAATATCATACCAAACAAAAAATATGGAATAACGGTAATTAAATCTCTTATTTGGTATCAAAAAGTTCATACCAAATATCCCCTTACATGTTCCGTTGCAATTTACTTAGCATTAATTTTTTTTTCACGCAATTTAATACACTAATTTAATTCTTAATATTTCTAATTATGTATGATAAAAAATTATAAAAATTTAATATAATAATCTTTGCAATGAGACGAATCAAACAAGATCTCACTTGACTATATTTTAATCTATAGATTAAAAACTAATCACAAATAAAAGTGATAAATAAATAGTGTTATTATTACCAATATTACAACTAATATGAAAGGGAGGAAGTATTGATTTGATGTAATATTTAGACAGGATAAGGGTTAGTCTAAATAGTAGAAATGATTTACCTAAATAGTGTTGAAAAATAAAAAAATTGTCAGATTGGTGCTTACCAATATTTATTTCCCAAACTAGTCTTCGTTAAAAAAAATTAACTACATTTATTTGATTGTGGTTTGGGAAGTTCCAAACCTATTAATTCTCTCCCAAACAAAACTAAACCAAAACTAAATTTATTCCAATTTCAATAGCAAGCCTATTAATTTTTTAAAATCCTTAAACTAAAAATCTGTAAAACTGATGAGGGGGACTTGAAGAGACCAACGACAGCCACTATCCATGCCAACCGCCGACTTCCCACCACAACCGCTACCAATCACAGCATTACACTATTCTAATTGTGATTTTTTTTCATTGTTCAATGGAGGTAATTTTCAAATTTTCATTTCTATTTTTTATCGTTCTTCGTTTAAATATAATGGTTGTCATTATAAATTTAGGGATTTGCGTATTTGAAACAAGAAGAAATCTAATTGAGAATTTTATTTGTTCTTTACATTACAGAATTTTTTTAGGATATTTTACTCTTTCTGTAAGACTTGTGAAATTTTTTTAATTTGTTTAATGCATATATTTGCTTGACAAAACAATTTTATTCTCTTGTAGGTTTGGAATTACCAAATCAAAAAAATATAGCTTATTAAAACTATTTTTTTATATGAACACCATTTTGGTAGTTAAGTTTTAAAGAACACCAGAGTTGAAATTATATTATTTTTCAACTCCAATTAGGCAAATCACTCAAATAGTAGATGATAAGTATATAATTTTAAGGGTAAATTGGTAAAAAAAACATGCTTTTTGAATTAAAATGGAATTTTTTAAAAAGGTGAATTGGTAACAGAAAAGACACTTTAAATGGCAATGGGATATTTAAGGTGAACTTACCCAAAAAAATAAAATATTATTTCTGAATTGAAGGGAGAATTTTTTGTTTTTCTCATTTTCACTTATTAAAAATTAGGTGAAAGTTAATAGAAAGAAAAATTGAGCCAAAGAGTGCAAAATCAAGATAAGAAAAAGTAAGCGAGGAATAGAAATGAGTTGTTTAATATGAAAAGAAAATGTAAGTTTGTAAATAACATTTAAAAAATGAAGTTATGATCATTGCCAAAAAAATAAAGAGTATAAAATCAGTTGAACAAATTACAATGAAAAATAGTGCAAAATGAGAAGGACATATAGAGTACAAATTCTCGAATTAGACAGTTTTATGGTAAGAATATTTCTATTAGACTAATTTGATGTACACTTATAAATTTAAAGCGATTAATTACACTCTAAGTGATAAATTATAACATTAAATTGATCACTAATTGTAATAAAAGTTATTTTCTTATAATCTTAATCGTGATTATTTATAACTTTAAAGTGATAACTAGTAATCTTATAGTAGCCAATGATAACCTTAAAATGTAGTTTTAAATTGATAAGTTTTATGATTTAAAGTATTAGGCAGAGGGGTCTTTGAGGATGTGCGAGGTGATCGACTTCATATGGCCCCTTCTTTCTCCCATTTATGAAAAATTAGTCAAAAAAGAAATATGTTAAGTTTATTAATAAAATAAATATATTTACTATAAATAAGGCGCAAAATAAAAATTTTGCACATTGCCTCCAAAATTTTCAAGACGGCTTTGATATTAGAAATACATGTAACATTAAAGTAATCACTTACAACTCAAAGTAGTAATCAATTTGAAAAATAAACTAATTGTACTTTATTTTACAGTAAAACGGTCGTATACAAGACTCGTTGAATATGGTATTTGCCAAGACCCAATCCACAATATAAAGAGTTATTCTACCCATTCATTGGGTTGATACTACTCATATATTGAGTTTTGATCTCTCTCTTCGTGAGAGTTTGGAGTTATGAAGTTTGGTTTGTAATTGATTTGTTGGTAGAGATTAATTCAATAATGTAGTAGACACCAAAATTGCAATTACCATCAACTACATCAAATTCAATTCTATGTCAAGACTACAAGAGATCGAAAGATTCCCTCGTAGAAGGTTGTGTCAAACAGCGATGTGAAAGAGGATATTCAGAATTGTGAGATCTCATATACGAATCATTGTTTTTTTAATTTTAATTTATCTTTAATTACAGTTGTTATGTATTTACTAATTTTTATCTCTGATATAAATATTATATGACTCTCTATTAATGAATAAGATATTATTTAAAAAAATACACAAGATAGAGATGAATTGATTGAGCAGTAAATGTGTAATATTGACTTGACCAAAAAATATAAGCGCTTATGCTACCACTTGGACTGTTTAGCTAGCTGATTTAATCATTTAATAGCTTAGTAGACTGGTCGTCTTCCACTTTGGAGTATGGACTCTGCACCAAAAACTACGGTACACAATTAGACATCTTTTACCACTTATTCCTTTTGTACCAACTACTTTGTTCTGTTTGTAAATCACTCGCTGATTAAAAAGTTGTGTATAGAGTGTTTAAGTTATGGAGTGTTTAGGAATAAAAGAGATAATATAAAGACTAAACGTGTTAAAGACGTAGGATTATATCAATAAATAAAAATAGAAAAATAATATATACAGTTATAAGTTATAAGGGCTGTATTTATAAGAAAGAACCTTGTATTTAATTTATGTAATTTAATATTATTTTTATTTTGAAAACATAAACATTTAATTATATTTAATTATTTTAACATTTATTTTTTCTTGGAAAGTTGAAATGATTATTTAAAATATTTATTGTTTCTCAATTTTTAATTTGGATTCTCTTGAAAGTTTAAAATTATTAATAATAAAGAGAATTTGTTAATTTTTATGTATAGTCCTAAAAGCTATAAATATCATTACCCTAAAAATAAAAACAACTAATATTAAAAGGAATTAAAATAAAAACGTGACAAGTTTATTAAAATGGAGTGAGTATGCTCTTACACATTATGATTAATATCAATACGGATATTGCAAGATTCGCTATTGATTTTAATCATAATGTGTAACGGATTAGTCACTATATTCAATGAATTTGTGTCATCTTCATTTTAGTTAGAGAGGGTCAAAGTTATTATCCAAATTTAAAAAAAAATTTATAGGACCAATATTTAAACTCTCCGCCTCTTAATATTTTAAAATTATATTCTTAATCACAAAATAATTGTAACATCAAATTTTATCATTCCATGTCGTGACCCTAGGTTTTCGATTTTTTTCAAGTGGTTGAGAGACTTTATCTTTAGGGATATTCTATATGGTAAGTACGAACTTTTGCAAAAGGTTAGTGATAGCAAATCTTAAAAAAAAGTTCCACAAAACAGCATTGTGCTTTTGGAATTTCACAACTTAACATATAATCTAACATTTTTTGGGCATTAATGTTACGAAAAATTAAATTCTAAAAGTACAATGTTAATTTGTGGAATTTTAAGGAAAGAAGGTTACTGTATTTTAGTGAAAAAAGATAAGGGCAAATGAAATTTCACAACTTAACGTATAATAAAACGTATTTTGGGCATTAATATTACAGCAGCTTAAATTCCAAAAGTACAATGCTAAATTTTTTAAAAAAATTTGCTACCACTAGCCTTTTACAAAATTCCATATACCTATCATGTAAAATATCTCTTATTTTTATTTCACATGGTGATCCAAAACTTTGTCATATTAAATCTGTGTAACCTTATTTTGATATTTCTCTTTAACAATGTTAGCTCTAATAAATAAACTACAAGGATCATAAAATTTTCCCAACAAACTAGACAAGAAATGAACAAAAATCAAATATTTAAAATTGAAGTTAACTTCAATGACACATCTATCAAAAAAACAATAAATACAAAATTCAACAATATTTAATTAATTATCATATCTAGGAAAAATGAAATTTGAATTAGCATTCAAAACTCTAAATTGGGGTAATTGTTTTAACATAAAAAAGAAAATAATATATCATGGACATTGTTGTGGCCGGTAACTCGCTTTTTTCTTCAATTGAGAAAAATTAATTAATAGGTAACGACTTTTAAGGTTTAAAGTTTAAACAAGGATATATTAAATTAAAGTACAAAAAATAACTACAAATGTAGTACGTGTCGAGAAATAAATAACATGATGAAATAAAAATAAAAATTTACAAAATTTGAAGGCAAAAAAAAAATTAAAGGGATGAAATATGATCAGATTTGGCGCACTTTTTCATTTTTTTTGAATCGAGTGTTTTAAGGATTGTGAGACAAATTTTTTAAGCTAGTAACCACTGATACTCGATTGGTTTTGGCTAAATTACGAGTTCATAGAAAAATGGTAGATCCAACAAAATGTGTTAATGCTACGTATTATGTCAATTAAATTTATGTTATTTTTTTTCTCGGTGTAAATAGGATTTTTTTTCAGTCTTATAAAAATTTTAAATTATTTTTTACTGGGTATGATGATGATGATATGAAAAAAATTTCTAATTAGCATATTTCCTTAGGAATATAATATTTTCTATTTTCTTTAAAAAAATCTTAATCTCTATAGTTGGTTTGGAGCTATCGTCAACGTTTTGGTAGTTGGTAAGCCTTTAATTTTTCCGTTTTAAGCTCTTTCAATATGATTAGAATAAATATTTCTTCTCTTCCTACAGGAGAGCTGTTCTACCAATTTATTATGTTGATTCTACCCATATATTGGGTTTTGATCTCTCTCCCCGAGAGAGTTTGGGGTTATGAATTTTGGTCTCTAATTGATTTGTTGGTAGAGATTAATGTGATAATGCAGCAGACACCAAAATTGCAATAACCATCAACTACATCAAATTCAATTGTAACTCAAAACTACAACAGATCGAAAGACCCCCTCGTAGAAGATTGTTCAAACAACGACGTAGAAGAGGATATTCAGAATTATCAGATTTCATATATAACAATCGCAGTTTTGTTAATTTTGAATTATATTAGGTTAAGTTTTTATGTACTTGCTAATTTTTATCTCTGATTTAGATTTCTTATGAATCTTTATTAGTGAATAATGTAATATTAAAAAAATAATAATAATATTTTCAATTTTAGTTAGATATTATCTTATATCATATCTTCTATTTTAGTTAAGATATAATATTATAGAATATCAAATCTTCCATTTCAGTTAGGGAATATCTCATTTCTATTTTAGTTAGGATATTTTATCAAACTCCTAATTTGCATATAAATAGGAATAATATTTGTAGTCATTCCCCTTAATTAAGGGGTTTGAACCTCTAGCTCATGCTATGAAATAACATGTGGTTTACCACTAAGCTAAAAGATGTATTCTTGTGAGGAAAAGTCATAAAATGTACTCCCTCCGGTCCTTTAATTTAGTCCCATTTTCTTGGGCACGCATATTAAGGATTGTGTGGGGTCCATGTAAAAGGTGGTAGTTGGGTATTTTTAAATAAGGGTATTTAAGGGTTTACGGGGGTAAATTCGTAATTACGTGTGTGAACTAAGGGTATTTAAGTAAAAAAGGATTACCAAAAATAGAAATGGGACTAATTCAAAGGTTTTGCCAAATAAGAAAATGGGACTAAATTAAAAGATCGGAGGGAGTATTTCACATAAGTTTACTTTTTATTTTAAATTTTTAAATTTTGAAGAAAAATTTAATTACTCACACCTATTGCTTATTGACTTAAAATATCTTTAATTATTATTTAACCAAAGTCAATTCGATTGAACCTCATAAACTCAACCAATTTTTAAAAAGTTTATTAAATTTTTGAGTTTATATCAATATTTTTTTAGTTATAAACTTATAATCAATTAATTTTTTTTGCCTATTTTCACAATTTGAGTTAATATTCCACTAAGTACAAATTAAAAAACTCCATCTTCAAAAAAAAATTTAAAAACTCTTTGATTTAGTATAATATGAAAAACTAATTTTGAAAATTATAACAAAAATATACTTCGTATTTTGTAGCTATTTAATAACAATAAATTAAATAATAATAATTTTATGAATTTTTAAATCAAATTTGCATTATTTAAAATTTTAATTATGTAGTATTCGTCCGTTCTAAAATACATGTAACGTTCGACTTTTTATGCAGTCTAATACACTATTTTAATCGCTAAAATCTCTAATATGTATAATAAAAAATTATAAAAATTTAATATTAAGGATTTTTGCATTAAGACGAATCAAACAATCTCACTTGGCTATATTTTAACTTATAGATTAAAAATAAATCACAAATCAAGGGTGATGAATGAATCATACAAACATACAATATTATATTGTTGCTACTAAATGACAAATGTCAATCTAACAATCATCTGTCAAATGCAGCATAATTATTGGATGTTATAGTATGACATGACAATACATTTGTATGTTGTAAGATTATAATTTTATACTAAAAACATTATAGAATCTCACTTTTTACTTTAATATAAAATACAATATATTATCATTTTCATTTTCATTATAAGGTTGTTTTGAGAAAATAATATTCATTTTCAAACATAATATTTTAAAATCTAAAAAAATTAAATTTGGGGCAATCAATTATTTCAGTAATAGCACATTAATTTATAATATTGGCAAATAATTTTTATGTAAAGAATTTAATAGAGTGAGGCTTTTAAAATTTTAATTTATTTTTTTATTTTATTTACTTTATTGATATTTAAATTATCATTTATGATAATTTATTGATATTACTTTTTTTGAATGACACTTGCTCACATGCATGGTAGAAGCATTGGAAATTACTCCTAAGTCCTAACAACATCATAAAAAAACCCATTTCTTATTTGTCGCCACCAATTTCATTTTATCGCCACCCCCCCTTGAATGAAATTACGACTTTACCCCTGAAATTTAAAAAATTACGAAAATGCCACTAAGCTTATAACTTATATAAAAACACTTCAAATCCACTCAATAACACTTTCATCACTTCCATAAAATCAAATTCTTCACATAAAATTAAGCGGAGCTAAAACTTTGGAATCGAAATCGTCAACAAAAATTCGAGGTAAGTTTTTTTTAAATCAATCGAAGCAAAAAAAAAAAAAAAAAATTTTGGATTCGGCCCAGTCGCACAAAACGTGCGACTGTACAGTCGCACGTTTTGTGCGACTGGGCCAAAACCAAATTTTTTTTTTTTTTTTTTTTTTTTTTAAAATTTTTGAAAGAGTTTGTTGTTAGTTAATGTTATTTAGTAAATGTTGTAATAATATGTATTATGATAATGTTGTTGTAAGAAGTAGTTATTGATTTACGTATTCGAAAAAGAAAAAAAAAAAAATTAAAACCGGTCGCACGAACCGGTTGCACGAACCGGTCGCACAAAATGTGCGACTGTACAGTCGCACATTTTGTGCGACCGGTTCGTGCGACCGGTTTTAATTTTTTTTTTATTTTTTTTTTATTGTAATGAATTTGTTTAGTGTAATTAATTTATTAAATTTGAGTTGTTTAAATATTTATGAATATAATAATTGTTTAATTATTTGTAAATGTGAAATATTTTACGTGTTGCTTGTTTTTAATTTATTTGATTTTAAGTAATTTAAAATGTTGTCTTAATTTAAATTATGAAAATTCTAGTAAATGGCTGGAAATCAAGGTAAAGGAAAAGGGTTTTTTAGAGGTTTATTAAGCGGCAATAGATCTAGGCCTACTTTACTGAGAGGTGATCCCCATGAGAGGGGGGTTACGGGATCTGCAAGGCGAGCAAGGCAAGAACAAGCGGCCATACATAGTCAGGCCCAACGTTCAAGTACCCTAGAGCAAGTGCGTAGTCGCTTTGAGCGCCAAAGTAGCCTACATAGTCATACGGTCGGCTCAGGTGACGATGATACTGATTACGACGAGTCTCTTAGTCGGGAAGAGTCTCTTGGTCAGGATGAGTCTGCATGTCATCCTGTTGATTGGACGATCGTAAGAGGCCATGCTGTTAAGTTCAAGAGTAGAGGGCAGGGCTCGAGTGGCACTTCTGATCAGGCAGGAGTAAGCCAGGCTGAGGATGCGGCTCCACGGGGGAGGAGGCGATCGCAGTCCGCGGACACGGACTGGTTAATCACATCAGCCCAGCCCGGGGGCCCTGTTGATACTACTTTAATACCCAGCTACGGTGGGCACGTAGCAAAGGCTTGAGGGATCGGAGCGCACCCCTCCGATTTTGGAATGTCGTGCTCGGAAGAAAATGTTGGATTCAATCATTAGACTTCAGGACATGTCTGATGAATTGTACAGAGTGTTACCTGGTACTCCCCTTGGTCGGCTGCCGTATATAATGCACCAGCACATCAACAGTGCTCTCATTACGGCATTTGTGGAAAGGTGGCAGCCTGACACCAACACCTTCCACATGCCGTGGGGGGAGATGACCATAATGTTGCACGACGTGCAACGCATCTTGGGAATTGGCATTGACGGTTCACTTCCCGTGCAACCGTCTGATAATGAATGGCAGCTTGGCCTGGCCGGCCTTTTTGGTATGCCATTGTCGGAGCTGCGTGCGAAGGGGCACTTCACAAGCGGCAGCATTAATGTTGGTGCACTGTTGCAGCTATGCCACCGTTCTCAGTCTATGGATACTCAACGTACCGCCTACTACATGGCTATAGTAGGTTCCACGTTGCTCGTGGATAAGACTAGAGTCGGGATGCGTCCTCACCCTGTTGTTACTGTTACCGCTGATGAGGCTGATATTGCTTGGGGTGCAGTGACGCTTGCTCACATGTATCGCCAACTGGGTATGGCGACAAGGACTGGGTGCAAGACTATTGCTGGTTGCCTGACACTGTTGCAGACATGGATTTACGAGTACTTCCCAGCCTTCCGCCCCCATCCGCGTCAAGCTGACATGCCGAACAAGACAAGGGCAGAGATGTGGTCCCCGCCGAACAATTGAATTATATATAAACACTATGGAGAATCTAAATTCACCGCGTCTCCGGCGGTGTTATTATGCTGTTGTCGTTGTATGTTGCACATTCTACTCCAAAGTGATATCCTATTATGATATTGTCTTTCTAAATCTGCACATGAATTGTTAGCTGCTCTCCAATTTTGTTGGACTGGCGGCAGTGGAGATGAATCATCGTTCATTAAAAGCTGAACATAATGATTCCCGTTTACCCAAAGAATATGTATAAGTTTATTCACGCCATGCATTCCCCCTGTTCTTCTTAAAGGAAGCACTAAACAATTGTACATTGGATGACCATCCGCAGAGCCATAATACGCAATTGCTATGTTTAAAAATGTTGCTGCAGAATACAGTGTTGTCGCTTCCAACCAGTGATCGTACGGAGCAGGTCCTTTATTGTGGGCACCAACTCTGAATATAGCTTCCTCCATCGAATCTGTTGATAAATATAAGCGTGCATATTGTTCTCTATGCGTTTCCATTTCCAAACTCATTGCACGTCGTAACAGAGGCCATGCTTCCTCACCCCCTAACTCTGTGGCGGCAATAGCTCTAAATCCACAATTACCGTCACCTATAACATCAATCCAATCAAACAGATATGGCGGAAGAATAAATGGAATGTGATCTGGCCACGGAAAAAGTGAAAAATCACGACCTGCTGCACCATCTGAATAAATAACAATATATCATTACGCCAATATTGATATAAAACATATAAGATTAAATGAAAAGAAATAAGAGTACCTGATAAGTTGAAACTGAAGTTAATTCCAACTGACGATTGATGCGACCGGCTGCTTGATCTACCACTGGATCTCCCGCGTGATGATGATCTTGATCCGCGACCTCTTGAGGACGATCTACTGTACTCAAACGCACTTTTGTTTCTCCTCAAGGTTCTGCTTGTCATTGGTCTTCCTTTCCTCGGTGGACTTGCTTCGGGCTCAGGTATGTCGTCACCATCGGGGTGCAGCTCATGTTCAAGTACCTGAGAGACGTGTCGTAGTACTGAGGGGTCGGATTTTAAAACTTCATCCACCAACGATTGAAAGTACTCTTTATCATCGGCGTTTGCGTGCCGTACTTCTTCGTTCGCGTCTTCTTCTGCATCTAAATACTTTAACGTTTTCCAAAACGGATGTATATCGTCCAAGTACAAAGCACCATTAGACCTGATAGACAAGTAACAGTAACACGCGCATGATAATCCGTGGGTTTTTTGAATGACACAACCGCATTTTTCTAAAAGACAACTGCCCAGGGTTAGCATCCGGTTGTGCTCCATCATCAATAGTTCCAAGGCAAATATAGAAACATGACGATACAACGGTCGTAGAAAATTTAGTCGCGACGTTCTTGAAATGGAATTCTTAGATTCCTCAAGAGCTTGTCTTATTTTTGATTGTTGATTCGTAATTTGTGCGTGCGCCCTTTTAAACAGCGTATCGAATGAGCTATTACCGCTACCCAAGTAGTACTTGAAGGAAGAGTGTTGACTTTCAACTCTACTGGTAGTCTGGTTACCCAAGTGCAAACAATCATTCGTCCACGCACGCACAAATTTCTCTTTGTGAGGAATCCATGTTCCTGCCAAATATTGCACGACTCTCCGGTTCCTAGTCGACCAAGTGGACACAATCCCTTCCCATCTGTTTTCAAAATCGGCGATCGTCATACTGTTAACCAAGGGGTTCCATTTTGTTTGCCTGAATAACTGGCCCTGTTGATTTTTCTTGCCGCCACACAATTTATCGACCATGTTCTCCACGTCATTGCCAATATGCCATACGCATAATAGATGTCGTACATCTGCATTAAACATAAATTTAAAATTAATTCAGAAATATATAATACATAGATCGACGATAATTAATAATTTAAACATGTTTACCTGGAAAGACAGCATGAATAGCTGCAAACAAACCCTCATCTCGATCCGTTACGATTACATCCGGCGTCTGCACTGTCCCGTAAATATCCCTCAACCTCTCCAACACCCAAGAATAAGACACAGCCGCCTCATCTCGCATCAAACATAATGCAACCAAGAAATTATGATTCGTTGGCGTCATTCCAATGATTTCGCAAAGGGGCCACTTTTGCTTATTCGTTTTGTACGTTGTGTCTATCAACACAACATGGGGCCACGAACGTAGCATCTGGATAGAAGTTGGATTCGCAATCAATAATCTAGTCAACTGATCCTCACTATCCAAGTCCCTCCAAACTACATAATTATGCTCCGTGGCCATATACAGACAGTGTTGAAGAGGAGTCCTACCATCCATCTCTTCTCTCCTCATTGACTGTCTCTCATTGTAAATTTGATTCATACTAGCATAAAAACGAGGAAAATTTCTTCTAATTGAAGACATTATAAATGCTGGTTGCATGCCAGTTGCACTTAGATCTCGTATGTGCTGCCTGATATCCACAGTCATCCTATTTACTCTTATTTGACCATCTATGTACATGAAGAACGGATGGTTATGTATTCCTTTTTCACCAGGAAACACTCTAACCGTCCAAGGTCTTTCCTTTGGGTTACGACTAGTTCCTAAAATCATAAATTTACACCCACAACCCCTACTTTTGGAACCTGGTCGGGGAGCATTGTCTAAGTTATGCAAATCAACACTTCTTTTATCGTAACGGTGACATCTTAAGTACAGACTCACTCTAGAACGCCCTTCTTTTTTTTTATATGAAGCACGTGTAAATTGAAATCCAATTGTTAGTGCTATCTCATTAGCCCAAGTATGTAAATCATCTACAGAATCAAATTCTCTATCGGTAACAAATCTATCAGAATAATCTATATTATCTCCTAAATTTTCAAAGTCCTGCAAATAATAATTATAATAACATTATCATAATATATCAAAATAATAATAACTTAAAAAATAATTATTTCTACAAAATAATTATAATAAAATACCATTATTATAGCACAACAATAGATTAAAATAAAATAATTTAATTAAACAAAATAAATTTTATAATTCGAAGTTAAAAAAAAAAAATAAATAGAAGTCGCACAAAACGTTTTGTGCGACTTCTATTTATTTTTTTTTTTATTCAAATAAAAAAAAAAAAATAAAAAAAAATAAAAAAAAATAAAAAAAATTATGAAGCAGTCGCACGAACCAGTCGCACAAAACGTGCGACTCCCAGTCGCACGTTTTGTGCGACTGGTTTGGGCGACTACGTTCCTATTTTTTTTTTTTTTTTTGCAAAAATCGAACCGATTAATTACTTACCGGATCGTTATCATGCACGTCTTGGTATGCCATTGATGTTCGATCTAGAGTTCTAGCTTGTTTAACTTTACGTATTGTTTTTAGAGAGTTTTTAAAGAGAAGGTATCGTGTTTGAATTCGAATATACTACCATAAAGCCTCTGAAAATTCAATATATATATAATTCCGATAATAATGTCATTAAGCGATAACAATGTTATTAAGTGCCATTTACATTTCTTAAACATTTTTTAACTTAAGTGGCATTTTTGTAATTTTTTTTAATGTAGGGGTAATATGGTAATTTTGTTAGAAGGGGTGGCGATAAAATGAAAAAGGTGGCGACAAATAATAATTCCCTAAAAAAAATAGCTGGCCTTTTGCTCATTTGTTAGCCAATCAGGCAGAAATGCCCCCCCTGTTTTCCAACAGAATCCTGCTACTTTTTGACAACAATGCAGATTCTTATCTTAAGCTATCCCATCACCATGAAGGAGCTCGAGGGCTAGTGGGCTGCTATGGTATATTCCTTCTATTTTCATTTATTCTTTCTACTTTTTTTTTTTAGATTTCAATGTGAATTTTTAAATCAAATAATTTTAAGTGTAAATTTTAAAAAATTCTACAAAGTTGATATTTGAAAAATATATATTGAGACGGATCTAACAAAATCTCACGTGAATATGTTTTTTCATATAAATCGATGAAAAATTATAACTAAAATTTGACACTAAAATTCAAAAATTCTATTTAAGAAGAACATATAAAAAGGGAAAGAGTATTATTTTTTTTATTACGGGCTAATTTGTGAAAAAAAAAATTCTCATAATCAAACTCAAAGTTTCATATACTTTTAATATTTATGGTAATTAAGACAAGATTTGATTTCCTTGTTTCCATTTTAAATTATTTGAAACATTAGAAATATAGCACTACTAGTATAAAACTTGTGCAATGTACAAAGTTTTATTAATGACTTTTTTGAAATGTAAATTTTAATTTAATTAAAAAAAACAATTATGATTATACTCCTCTTGTTACTCCATATATCTGCTAACTTTGTCTCATCACATTTATTCTATTTGTATTTTTATACATGACACACATTTATTCTTTAATTCGTAACAAATATTTAACTTTTTTGTTTTTCTGATGCACACATTTTTCTCACTTTTTAATAATATATTATGTTTTTTAAAATTATTCTATCAATTTCATTGGGGTAAAATTGGTAAGACAGAGAGAGTAACTTTTCCAGTCCATCTATTTCAAAGAAATACCCCAAGTATAAATGACGTGAAATTAAAAATAATGAGAAAATGTAATAAAAAATAGTAGCATATTTTATCGAAAAGTGGGTCAAATATGTAGATGAGATAAAAATATAAGTTAAATGTTATAAGAAAAAAAAAATTTACCTGCACCAAAACAAACTTTTGTTTCACTATCTGAACCATATTGGGATGGTTTAAGGATGACTAGTACAAGAAGCAAGGATGAAAAGTAAGGCAATGAGTCATATTCAAGTAATGAAGTAGATTCAACAATAAAACGGAAGATATAGAAACATCAGCAAAACAAAGTCAGACTGAAACTCGCAAACAGCTGACCTTGCAGCCCTCTTCCAAATCAACCAGGAAAGATTCATTAGCCATTCAAGGTCGATTTAGAATCTTGGTACTTGGGACGTCACACCTTGGCCCAAGAACATTATTATACATCATTAACAACCCATGGAAATCAATGGTGAAGGTCTGCCAGTCAACAGCTAGCCTAGAACAGAACATAGCACAACTGATGACTTCCATTGACCAGCTGATTTTGAGGACTTGTGCTAGAACGAGCCTAGACTCCTTGGAGGACTCTAAGGGTAGATTTGGAATCTTTACACTTGGATCTACCTATCATGATTCAAGGTTACAATTAACAACCATTGGAAGAACCCTAGACAGGTGGATTAAGGTCACCCACTTAACAGCTGGTTCAAACAAAACAACATTGATCTTCTGACCAGCATACCTTGTGAGTCATGTCCAGATCGTATCTCTTGACCTATGGGACCACCAAGGGTAGAAATGGAATCTCTACACTAGAATCTTGCTACCAAGACTCTTAGTGACCATTATCAACATTTGGAAGAGCACTAGAAAGCAAGGGGAATGTCGCCTGTTCAACAGCCGTTTATCAGAATATCAGAATGTTTAGTTTTGCTTGTTTTTTATGTTTTAAATAAAGCACATGTTTTGCACGTGACTTTAATGACCGTTATAGTTAGTTGTACGTGTCCTTAGCATTGTCATTGTATTTCCCCGTTCCCCAAGTCTATATATAGACGTCCCTAGCCTTGTAAAACTCAGTTTATGTTTTGATCAATAAAATTTCAGAATCACTAAGTGTTTTTCCTTGCAATTGCCTAGCAATTGGGTTACCTTGGCCAGTTTTGCCCATCCTTGGTGTACGTGTTCTTGAGCGTCTTCAAGAAACTACATCACTCCATCCATAGATACTGTTAACTCCCTTGCAGATCAAAGGAGGAAACGTAGAGTTGAGTGATTAAGGAGTCTGGCAGTCCAGTTCTTACACCTATTCTTCGTGTCGGTTTCTTGGAATATCCCCTTGTGTTTGTGTATTAAATCCAATTCGAGCGTTATTTCTTCAACCACCACGCGTACTTGGATCACTATCCCATGGGAATATTTTAGATATTGTGTTTATCTCGTAACATATTTTCATAATTATAATTAAAATAAAACATTATTGATATTATAAGTGTTCAAAATATACATGATAAGTTGTTATTTCTACGATTTTATAATGGACTCAACTTAAAAAATTGAACTACATTTTTAACATGTATGTAAAAATCAATATGAACACAAAACCTGCTTTTAAACCGTTTTCTTTTAAAAGCTTTACACTTCAAAATGATATGATGGTGCTATTGATATTATCATATGTATCTTGATTAATTATGTTACAATTAATGATGTAAACGAGTTTCATTATCTCAAATTTGACTGTTAAATTCTCATTTTTGTTGTTAAAACCTAAAATAGTTACTTTAGGTTTTGAAGCATATGCTAAACAATTAAAATGAGTACTATTTTTTAGATTAAAAGTGGCTTTTATAAATAAATAACTAAAGTGACTGTTTTAATATATAATTCTAACATTTGAAACATTCAAAATTATGTGTCAAACAAACTAAAGTAAATAACATAAGTATAAAAGTAGCTTAATATAGATAATATCATCATAAAACCATCTCATATGAAAATTTGCACAAATTGTTGTGAGAGACAGTATCTCCAAGAGACGCAATAGATATATGGCCCAACTAATACAAATTTAAGAGAAAATAAAAATATGAGCTTCTTATTTTAAGGTCGTTTCTTTGAGAGACAGTCTCTCACAAGAGTAGTTGGAGAATTTGTATTCATAATTACCCAAAAACTTGGACGAGACTGTCGCAAGTTAGGATGAAGTGTAGGTTGGCCCATTTCACGCGCGTGTAACAACATTTCAATTTTCTGGGCATTTATCAATTTTGACCTTAAAATTTTGAAAATTGATACCTTTAAGGTCAAAATTGATACCTTTTAAGATTAAAATTGAAAAATCCTCAGGAAAATGAAATAAATGCCCAGGTTGTTATATGCGCAAATTGGGCCGGCCCAAATTGACGGTCTCATTATGAGGCCGTCTCGTCCAAGACCAACTGCATCATTTATGCAAAATTTAACATTCATCCTATCTTGTATGAGATCTTCCCACCTTGAGACGATTCTATACAAAAGGTTTATTATACTAAAAGTTTCCATTGTTAGTCTATTTAATTCAAATATAAAACACGTTTCATGGTGAGACTGTCTCATAGAAGATTTTGTGCTTAAAACATTTATTTTGGTTAAATGGGCTAACATCTAGTAGGGGTAGTCCAATCTTTATCAGCCCAGCCCACAAATTAAACCCTGCTAACGACTGCCTCCATTTCCATTTCAATTGCTGCAACCGCAAAACCTCCTTCCGCCATTTCTATTTCTTCATTTTCTTTCTTCTCCATTGAAGAACGTTCAGAGCAATCCATGGGAGGAAGAGGAAGAAGTCGTACTCAGAGAAAACATTTTAAGCAAAGCCGTGATAATGTCTGGAAACACGGCTCTAATTCAGATGCTTCTTCTGCTGTCGACGTCGATAACTCCGCCGACATTCAAACCACAAAAAAAGATAGCTGGGAGCCTTTGAAAACTCAGAACGCTGCTTTTGAAGATTATTACAAGGTAGTATCTACGTGCTAGTTTTTTTTTATAGTGAAGAAAGATTTATGTTTTAAAATGAAATTGAATTTGATAGGAGCAAGAGATTGTGGCGCCGGAAGAATGGGATACCTTTATTGAATTTCTACGGAAACAGTTGCCTGCTGCTTTTCGAATCAATTCCAGGTACGTGTATATGATGTATTCTTCCTTTGCTTTCTTGTTGGGTGATTTAGGGTTAATTGAAGGTGTATATTTGCTTTATTGTTGTATTTATAATACTTCTATATGATCTTATTGTATGCCTCTATCTTTTCAATTTTATTTGCGAATTGCTTGATTATTATCTTTATGCCTTGGACACTGGTGAAATTTGTTTAGGCAGCTTCAGCTAGATTAACTACTTTTGGCATGTTTACAATGAAGTTATAGAAGTATTTGATTTGGTCATAAACGGACTGTGTGCTGTTGAGTTTGAACTCTTTTTTTTTAAATTTTTTTTTATTGTTAAGAAATGATTATGATTATGATTCGAATAGTAATTTTTGTTAGAGAAGTAGGTTAACTGTATCAGTGAGTCAAATTACTCGGTGAGTGACTTCAGGGAAGATTTTGTTTTGCTTATTGTTTAGAATTTAAATTTATTGGTCAATGCAGTTAAGATACTATATCGATTATGTTTCATTTATTTAAAATTAATAGCTCTTTTGTGCAAGACTATTAAGTTGGTAGGCAGTGGTGTTCTCACCACAGCATTCCCTGTGGTCGACTACAAGTTTTAACTTCAATGGTATTTCCATTGAGCGCATGCTTCTCTACTGTTTTATTTTCATATGACCCTACTTATTCACTGTGAATGCCAATATTTGAGAAATGATCCTGTAACCTGAGAAGAAACTGTTGGCGTGTGCCTTTGTCAAGCCTATCAGAATTTGGAAAGCCATGTAGTTGTAGAAATGATATTAGACGAATCATGGTGAAGGTTGATGAATTTTGGGTTAAAGGCTAGGAGTTTGCTGAGCAGCCCATAATGTTCAAGCATAGAGTATAGACAGCCTTAAGTTCTAGTCAATTTATAGGGTTTAGATTTGATCATTGGTATGGGGAGGGGGAGGGAAATGAATATGATGTTGATTGTTTGGCAGAACAACATTGTTAGACTTTGATCACAACAGCAGTGTAATCACCCTTGACTGGGGTAGGCAGAGGGTTGGTATTGATGACTCGGCTGATTGGTTGTTATGAAAGAGGGGATTGCTTGCTTTATCATTTGCTAAGCTGCATAACTTGGAGTTTTTGTTAATGGAGTTAAACTCAAAAAGACATCTTCATATTTTACTCAAGGATTAGTCTAATATGACTTCCTTTTGCTTCTTGTTATCACTGTGGAATGTGGCGGTTAATTTCTATATTTGATTAATTGGAGGAAGATAAGAATATGGAGTTACTAATCCATAGTAGTTGGAGATGAGGAAAATCATTGACAAGGGTTCTTGGCACGGGTAGTAGCCAAACGCATTGGAAATGTGCTCCCGAATACCCCCAAATGAGATGGAAAACCAAATGGAGAAGCTCAACAATGCGGAGTGGTGACTAGGGCCGACTCTACCATATGAGCGGCGTGCACCACGTGCAAGTCTTCTTATAATATTTTTACCTAGAAGATTAACACGTGCAAGTCTTCATATAAACTATGTCAATGCTTTTTTCTCAATTAATGGCGATGATTTCCTTGGTAATGACTACTTTTTTTTTAATTATTGATTTGGGAACTTGCTTTCTGGTTTATGGGTATCATTTGATATTTTTTATTTTTTTTCGTTCATAATCATTGAATCTAGGTAACTAAGTAACGATATTCTTAAATTTGTTGTATTTTCTTTGTTAATTAGATTAATTGAGCAAATTAATACTTTGTTTGATTGAAATAAATTAGTTGTTTATCACTGTGACTTAAAAAACTGGACATGCACATTTGTACTTAAAAAACTTATATTTTAGCTTTCACTTCGGTCCCCTAAAAGCTCATACACCGCCCTTGTGGTGACCCAAAGTTGGGGAAACAAGTAATATGGGCAGGTCACCAAAATAAAACAAGCAAACAAACATGTGGCATGCCTGTTTGAAACTGTTTTAGGTTTGTGACTTGTGAGAGATGAATTTTTAATTTTTAAAGTCAGATTTGTGGAGTCCATCTCTCATCTCCAACTATTTTGCTTCCTTTTTTCTCCCCCATTACAGGGTGTGCTAAAACATAAAATCTTTCTCTTACAATTTAGAATTTTTTAGTAGGATTCATTTGTCATTTTATATTGATTTACTTTTACCAACCCATAACAAAATCCCCGTTGATGAATTTTGCAGTAGCCAGTTCTGTTTGGACATTCGTTCACAATTGGAGGATGGCTTTGTAAAATCTCTTCAGTCTGAGGTACTGTGTCATCCTTCCTATTTTTTTTTTTTTGTAAGCTTAGTGATTTTAGTATAACACAATTCTTTATGTATAAAAATATCTAAATGGTCATATAATTGAATATCTTTGCCGTTTTGCTTCTTAGTTTACAGGGGATGAAACAGAAGCTCTTCGGCCATTGCCTTGGTATCCAGAGAACTTAGCATGGCATTCGAACTTTTCTCGTAAACAGTTGAGGAAAACCCAGACACTAGAGAGGTAAGCTTATATTTCTTTTTTATTTGACAAGGTCAGTTTTACCTCCATATTTGTTTTGTAGTTGTAGATGTCCCATTTTTGTCCACTTACCATTATTGGTTATCTGATGTTGTATGATACGATCATAATTCTTTTCGAATTAGAGCATTCATTAGTTTGTGCTTCACATAAAAGATGCAAACTAGGAGGAGGTTTGAATTTGACCATAGCCATTTCTATATTAACAAAAATCTAAAGATGGTATATGAGATGCAATCTGCTAACGTTGAAGTAATTTTCTGCTCTTAGATTTGTCAACAAGAACTGTTTTAGGGTTTAAATCTAAATGAAGATACCTAGTTTTTTATTTATTTATTTTTATTTTTATTTTAGTTTGATGTCTGAGAATCCTATTTTATATAGGTTCGATATTTGAGTAGCAATTTTATTAAATTAATTTACGGTTATATGTGAATAGAGCTAGAGATGATTCAGTTTCCATTGAACATTTTAATATTGGTGTTTAGAATGTACACTTGATTTTTATTTTTTTCTTGTTAGTTGTTAAAATTATTATTATGGTGTGTTTTCAGGTTCCATGAGTTTCTTAAGCTAGCTCATGAAATAGGAAACATAACACGACAAGAGGCTGTCAGCATGGTTAGTTATATTGCATGTCTGAAAGTATTTTTCACTCTCATTTGTATACTAAAGCTCATGCAATTTATAGATTGAATCATCTTCAATCTATTTTGAAATGCATAGTTCCTTATCAAAATTGTAGAAAACAATCATGGGATTGCTTTTATTACAACTATAAAGGTACACTTCGTCTAATGTTATCAATGTTATTTTCTGAGAAATTGATGGTCAAAGCTCTATCCTTGAAACTTTTGGGTGTTTTCATTTAAAAACAGAGTGGTTTTTTTTTTTTTTTTTTTTTTTTTTTTTTTTTTTTTGTTTTGTTTTGAAACAGTCCCTGTTTATCATATGAAGTAATTTATGCTGATTTTTGATGTCATTTGTCACTACTTTAACAGGTGCCTCCCCTTTTCCTGGATGTGCATCCAGACCATTTTGTTCTTGACAGTAAGTTTTCTGTTTCAATAATTGTGGTCCAAATCTAACACATGGTGATGTACTGATGCTGTAAAGAATCTTTTTATCCGTGTGGAAAATATAATCCATGTGTCTTTGATCCACCGTATCGCTTATTTTCTGAACTATACCCCCTTTTATTCTTTCGTCATGTTCAATTTACTCTGCTAGTTGTGATGGATGCCATTGTCGTTTCTTAGTGTGTGCAGCACCAGGTTCGAAAACATTTCAGTTACTTGAGATTATTCACCGTGCAAACGAGCCAGGATCCTTACCAAGTGGAATGGTTTTTGATTATTCTGTTAATGCTTCTGAATCATTTGAGTATGCATTTGGCCCCACAACTACATTTGTATATGTAATCGTGACATTTTGATTTTTGATGTATAGGTTGTTGCAAATGATGTTGATGTTCAAAGAAGCAATCTTCTCATTCACCAAACAAAAAGGATGTGCACTGCCAATTTGATGGTTACTAATCATGAAGCACAAGATTTCCCTGGATGCCGTCTCAGCAAATTTCTGCATAAGTGTTCTGATCTATCTGCCAAAGGGCTGATAATAGATCAGCTTCTCTTTGATCGTGTTCTTTGTGATGTACCTTGCAGTGGTGATGGTACACTCCGGAAGGCTCCTGACA
Organism: Amaranthus tricolor; assembly: GCF_026212465.1. Taxonomy (NCBI): domain Eukaryota; kingdom Viridiplantae; phylum Streptophyta; class Magnoliopsida; order Caryophyllales; family Amaranthaceae; genus Amaranthus; species Amaranthus tricolor. The sequence continues at coordinate 23,516,487 of NC_080054.1, read as the reverse complement.
TTTGGAGAAAATGGTAACATTCATTTCAATCATTCTTATGAAATCCTAGCAAGTTACTTCAGACTGTTGCTCAGCTCGGGTTCTTCATTTCATTTGTGCCTTATGCACAACTTTTGCAGGAATGCAGGAATGGGCAATGGCCTTCATGGTCTGCAGCTTAAGATAGCTATGCGAGGTACATTTTAGCTATCTTTGTTTACATTTTGCTTATATTGATCTAAATGATTACGTAATTGTATTCTATAATAAATAACTGCTATAACATAAATCTACAACTACAATTTATGACATATCTTTGTCTGTTTTGTCACATAATTCACTCACTTCACTACTAAATCCTTATTCAATAATCCTCAACCGGGGTTCACTCGCAACTGTATACAGCTTGATTTGCGACTTGAATTGATCTGAAAAACAAAGTAGAATATAGAAAAAAGAAATCAAGAAGAATGTTTTGCGAAATACAACCTTCAAGTTTAAAGCTTTTTATAACTTTAGAGGTTCTCAAGTCAAAGGTAATTGAACCACAACGATACAGCTATGTCATCAGATTTCGCTGACTTGCCTCCAAAATGACTGGTTCAACCTATAGATTACAATTGGCTTTCCCTTTTATTTTTGACCTAACTCAACCTAATTACATTTAACCTACTTCCCCAACTACTCTCCTTTCACAACCTTCCCACCTCTCTCTCTACTAACTATTACCCCTAGCCCTCAACATAACCACGAATGATTTCTCTCTCCTCCGTACAACCACCATCTTTATATCTCTCTATATTTTTGTCATCAATTGCAAAAAACCCTAAATCAATTTAAACGCTTATCACTTACCTTAATCTTTATCTCTGAAATAAACCCCATTGAATTATTAGCTCTTCACTTCTCCATCACTTCACTTTTCACTTTACCATTGAATTATTAGCTCTTCACTTCTCCATCACTTCACTTTTCACTTTACCCTATTTGCAATTTGACACCATCAATACTTTACCCAATAAATTGAAGAAAATAATAAAGAGGGTTTTAAAGTTAAGATTAACTCTTCACTTCTTCATCACTTCATTCTTCACTTCACTTTATTTAAAATTTGAAAACCATTAATGCTTTACCCAAAAAATTGAAGAGTCTCACTAAAGAGATTTTTTTATGTTTACCTTAGTGAACAAAAGATGGGTCTCGAGGTGGTGGTATCGCTGCAGCAACGGCGCAACAGGGGATTGGTGGCGCATTTGACAATAGAGTTGTGGCTGTAGTGGGCCACACAAGAAGAGTAGAGGGATGAGAGAGAAATATGATAGCCCACCTTGATGAAGAATCCATGGTTGATCGAAAGAAATTAAAGATGAAGGCATATTGATTTAGGGGTTTACTAATTGATGATAATGGTATTTTGTTATTTAATAAAGTATAAATGATGGTAGTTATGGTGGAGGAGAGAGGAAATGGTGGTGGTTATGGTGAGGGTGACAACGAGGCTTAATGTGGAATCATGTTTCCTAATGCAGATCTCCATTGATCAAGAATCGTGTCTTGGTTGGACTGTCTACAATATTAATATATTAATTTATCTTGAGACTTTACAACTTCAACAACAACAACAATGCCAGAACCTTAATCCCAATAGATTTCGGTCGACTACATGAACCAATATATCAGTTTCAATGGTTGTCCACATGGATTCTTCTTCTCCATTCATTTCTTGTTGTGTATCCAATAGGTTTCTAGTTGTTGGGCAAAGGCGCTAGCTTTACGTAGAGGCGCCCCAAATCCAGTACAAGAATGAATTAAGAACCTAAAAAACCAAAACATCGAGAAAAAGAAGAGAAATAACAAGAGAGAAGTAAACAAAAGAAAACATACTTGTAGTATAAATGGATTAGGAGAACTGGGAGATAATAATTATTTTCTTGAATATATCAGTTTAGATCTCTCGCACTAAAAATGGGAAATGCCCCCTCATTGGTCATCTTCCAATTTTCCCTTTTTCCAATACTCATTGTATACATCAAATTATTTTTTTGCTCTTCTCCTATTTCAAATTATTTGTAGCAGTAACAACAATCAAAATGATATTATCGATTGGAGAAAAAATTAGATTTGTATTTCTAAAAATAATCTTATCATTTTCACTAACTAACCAAAAATTAGAGGAAATTATATTTGGTGTCATGGTGATTTGGTTTGCTAAATAGGCTCATCAACGTTGAACTATCGAGGGGTAGAATCCTAGAACTTATACACAACAATGCCAAAGCTTTAATGTCAACAATATGGGGTTAGCTATGTGAAACAAACAAATAATTGTGGGAAAATTTTGCTAACAAAGATTTCTTTTTTTTTTTTTGCAATATTTAATATTAACCTACAACAAAAAAAATTAATTTCAATTATCATCTACAGATTACATATATTGTCTTCTATGTTTTAGTTATGCATGCTTCTTTTTTTCTTTGCTATTAACTAGTCATTTTAGCCTTTTTGCGAAAGAAAAACTCTAAATCCACATGTCATCACCCGAAAGCCAATAATTGGCTCCCGCCTAGGTGGGGTTTGGGGGTTTGGATGTATGTCACCTTTCCCTTGTAATAACGAAAAAGCTGTTTGTAGTTGACACTTAGATAGTAAACATCGTCTGTAACTTCACCTAAATATAAGTTGCAAATGATTCAATGAGCCATTTTATCGTAGTCAATATATTGCTTTTAGTTTAAGTGTTGACTTTGGCCTCCTAACGGAGCAGACCTTGCTTGCTCTTGTTAGTGGGCCAAGTTAGGTTTTACCTGTGTGGTGTATAACACGAGCATTCCAGACGCTTGAAATCCATGTACTTTTCTATCAATGGTGTCGGTTTCATAGTGGAAGTATCATTTTATATGTTCTGAGAGGATAATGAATATGTTGCATTGATAGATTTTCTCCAGTTCAATGCTCTTGTAGTGTAAATGCTAACATACCCTTATTTGCATAGCAATATAAACATACTGTCCTGGATACGGTCTTTGATTTTATTTACCTACACTTTTGTAGGTATAGCTTTGCTTAAGGTAGGGGGAAGAATGGTTTACTCCACATGTTCGATGAACCCAGTGGAAAACGAGGCTGTGGTTGCAGAGGTAAATCACATTTCATAAATGTTCGACATGGTCTTTCTTGTCCCGCTAATTAAGCTTTCCTAACTTTGTTGTTCAATGTAATCATCTTTAAAGATGTAGACATTTTCAAGGTTGCCCCATGTACAATTTGGGGTACGTAGAGATGGCCACCAATACAACTAGGATTGACAATGAATCTTGGACCTGGTCCAAATGTATTAACCCAGCTCCAAAGATCTGTAGATTCATGGACTCGTGGATCCATTGTCCTTTTCCACAGATTTATGAATCGAATCCGTGGATCCATGGGGTTGAACCGTTGATTCATGAACTGGATTCATGGATAACTAGATATGTGGATCCATAGATTTATGAACTGGGTCCGTGGATCCATAAACCAGATCCTAGGATCCCTTGACCGGATCTGTGGATCCATGAACCAGATACATGGGTCCATGGACGGGATCCAAAAGGGTACATGGGCCGGATTATAGATCCACTGATCGGGTTCTGATGATCTATGGATCCAGATCCGCTGATCCATGGACCGGAACCATGGACTTGGATCCATATATAGTAGAGAATTTTTTTCTGCTCTAAATGCTAATATGCAATGGAGAAATTTCAAGAACAGGACTTTGACTGTACATATTTTGGGTTAATAGGGGAGTGTATATAGATAACCCCTCTACAGGAGGCTCATTTTTGTCAGATTGGATTCACCAACTTTAGTAAAAGAAAATTGCAAGTCAAGTACAAAAATTTGAAGATGAGGATTCCTCTTCCTGTTTCATGCAATCAATCTATTCTTGAGCAAATTGGATCACCAATTTTGCAGAGTGTATCATTTCTCTAAACATTGAAAATTCTAATTTTTTTCTTCTCGTAAAGATGACTATTAACTTTGAGCTTGGGCTTATTTTGGTGTCTCAGCAATTCCTGCATTATTTATATAAATTTCTCCTCATTCTTATATAGCTGTTGGCGTAAATTGAGGCTGTGACCCATGATAATCATACTGAAAATTTGGTAAAGTGGTGTAGCCGTGTAGGATATCATTTTGAGATATTTGGTTGGGTTGTGAGGGGAAGAAGAGTTTTTATATCTTTTTCTGAAACATTTCCTGAATTGGCAACAGTGGAACATGTCCTAGACCAGCAGTTGTCTTTGTGAACAAATAGTGCGTAGGGTCAGCAATGTTGCTCTAGTTCTGTGCTTTGAAATTTTTTCTATCCTACTTTGACACTGGAAGTCATTGTTGGAAGAAGCACCCAATTGGCAAGTTTTATAATTTGAATGAAGAGACATGTGGCTTTGTCTAGCAGCCAGACTCCATGATTTATCTATAAAGGAAGCTTACTAGAAGATTTAAATTGCTATTCTCCCAGGGCTCTATGGTCTTGTTTTACTTTTGCATATATTCCCTGGTTAACTCTACTCTGATGACAATTGTACATTTTATCCCTTTGTCACATTTGTCTACAATGTTTCAATTCAGATCCTGCGAAGGTGTGGGGACTCAATTGAGCTTCTTGATGTCTCAAGTCACCTTCCTCAGTTAGTTCGTCGTCCCGGTCTTAAGAAATGGAAGGTAAGCCAGTTAAAATATGAATCTCATGATTGTAGTTCGTGCTAAACGTATTAACACATTGCTAACTTTGATTTTTACAGGTCCGAGACAAAGGCGTTTGGCTATCCTCATACAAGGATGTTCCTGAACATCGTAGACCTGGTATCCTTTCCAGCATGTTTCCATCTGGGAGAAATATTGTTGATTCATCTCAAAAACATGATGGACATGGAGCTGCAGAAGGAGAGGACGGTGAGGGTAATATGGATGCTGAATGTATCGCTGAGCCAGCGATGAATGATGATGCATCACTTCCTGAAATTAATGATGAAGTCTCTAGTTTTCCACTGGAACGCTGTATGAGAATTGTGCCTCACGATCAGAACACCGGAGCCTTTTTTATTGCCGTCTTCCTAAAGTGTTCTCCATTTCCAGGTAAACCTGAATATCTGACTTGCTATCTCATTCTGAATGCTGTAACGCTTCTTTTCCGGGGTTAACTTGACTATATACTATGGTATCAAAACATGAAGTGCATGGCTATAAGTAGCCAAAGCAGCTTCTTTTTCCATCTCAGACTTGAGACTTTGTTGAATTTTGTGATTTGAGACTAAATAATTAATTATGGTTATCTGATATTGTTCCAGTTATAGAGAAAACCGGAGGTGCAGATGGTCAAATGATTCATAAAAAGGAAGATCTTTCTAAAGCGGCTAAGGAAAATGCAAGCAATTTAGACGAAGGTGAAGCCATTTCAGCAGGTGATACAGAAACAGATGCTGGTTCTTTGGACAATGAGACCAGCAAAACACTGGAAGATGACGGTTCAGAGGATCAACAAGGAACTGGCAGTGAGATAGCTGTTTCAGAAAAGGTAGGGGTAAAGAGGAAGCTACAGAACCAAGGAAAATGGAAAGGCATTGACCCTGTGATTTTATTCAATGACGAAGCTGTAATCAGCAGTATTAAAGCATTCTATGGAATAAACGACTCATTCCCCTTGCATGGTCATCTTGTCTCAAGAAACAGTGATACTAACAGTGTGAAGAGGATCTACTATGTATCTAAATCCGTTAAAGATGTGCTGGAACTGAATCTTCTTGTTGGGCAGCAACTTAAGATAGCTTCTGTTGGCTTAAAGATGTTTGTAAGTATCTTTTTCTTGCTTTCCTGCTCATCGTTCAAATATTCAATCATAATTATTTCCGAAAGCGGAGAGATTATTTTTATATTTTGCTATATCCTGAAATGTATGCAGCGGCAGAATGAACTGTTTGTATAGAAGGGTTGTAGGAAAATAAGATGATTCACTAGTAGTCCGTAATCTCAATTGATTCTAAACTTCCTTTCTTTCATTCTAAACTTATTAAATGTTCCTAGTGACATTTTAATTTCTATTGCTACCTTATTTAATGTTCTTCAGCTAAAAGTCAGAGATTGCCGTTTTTTTTTTTTTTTTGCTATGTTCTCTGCTTTTACTTCATGATTGTAATTTATACATTAAGATATGGCATAAGTTGCTTGTTTAAAATTTTAAATTTTTATCATCTTCGAAGACAGACTCAATCTGTATTTATCTGTTCTAAATCACAGGAACGACAGACATCTAAGGATGGCACATCCACGTCATGTAGATTTCGTATATCATCTGAAGGATTGCCTTTGCTGCTCCCATACTTAACCAAGCAAGTACTCCTTGCACCCCTTGTTGATTTCAAACACCTCTTACAATACAAATCAATCAAATTTGGCGATTTGGTTGATACCGATTTAAAAGAGAAGACATCAGCAATAGAATTGGGATGTTGTGTTGTAGTTTTAAAAGAAGGTTTGTCGGTTCTACTCTCATCACAATTCCTTAAGTCAAACCATTGCGTAGAAAAGTACTCATCGCTTTGTTCCTATCATTGCTTGCAGCTCACACGTTGTCATCTGTTGCTATCCAAGTTGATTCGTCCACAATAGCAATTGGCTGTTGGAAGGGAAGGTCTAATTTAAATGTGATGGTCACATCGCTTGACTGTACAGATCTGCTTGAAAGACTTGAGAAGCGCATGGAAGCTCGTTCCGCTCAGACGTCTGAAGTCCAAAATGTTGGGGCGAAAGTAGATTCCAACTTGAATGACACTGACGTAAACGAAGAAGGCAAAAATGATGTTGAGATGAAGGAAGAAACAACTGTTGACATGGTTGCGTCATAGGTGACTGATATCTTCGCATTGTCTTTCTTCCCATATCGCTCTTTTTGTTATTTGTTAGAGACGAGGGGATTACAATTTTGTGATGTTGTATTGTGATATGCATACAGAATTAGTTCTACATTGCTAGATTTTATAATGTTATTATTTTGAACTTGGTAGCCAATATAATCAGGTATTGGAGACATAGGAGTTCATGAGCGAGGTGACCAAAGACTTGAGATCTTGTTGTGTCGATCTCTGCTTTGCTTGTTATGTCGGATAAAAGTTCCTCGTCATAATGATAAAGTTCATCTGGTTTTTATTAGTGCTCTGGTCATTGTTGCAATTAGTGTTCATCAATTGATCTTAATTGTCATACTTCCTCCGGATTTAGTTGCTACAGCTCCTGTAGCAACTATTGTTCATCAACTGATCTTGTTTGGTATCTATTTCTTCATGTATAATGTAAAATATAGTCAAGTGGTATTCGAATTCCAAAATCGATAATTTACCCGATTTTCGCAAACGGATAATCCGGATCGGATACCCAGTTTTTAAATCAGATACGGGTCACATATTTTTGAAAATCGGATATCCGGTATCCAGTTTTATTTATTTATTTTACTTTTTTCGTTAATAAGATGATGATGGTATTTATTAAGCTAACAATTGGTTGAATCTTAATATAATTTTTTTCTCCCGCAAATTCTTTTTTTTTTTTGTGATTGTTCTTACTTAGATCAATGTGTAATAATGTTTAATTTTTTTAATTTGTCTTTTATGACTAATTAAGCTAAATATTTTTAGAGAATTAGTATTTGAATTTTATATAAAAAAATATTCTAAATAAAATAGAGATAAAAAACACATGGTTAAACAAAATAAAGACAAAAAAATAATAAAAAACATTCTAATAAAGCCAGATATCCGGATCCGACCCGGTTTAAACCGAATATCCGGAATTTGAATACCCAGTTTAAACCGAATATCCGAAATTCGAATATCCGATTTAATCCGAGTCGAAACCTGATCACGCTTTTAGGTATGAAAAATCGGATTTCCGGATCTGGGCGGACCTGATAACCGATTTTCAACACCCTTAGTTTAAAGATTCTATCTTAATTATGGTGAATATTTTCTATGGGAACGAAGGCAGAGGCAGTAGAAGATCAACACTTGATGGCCTGTATTACAGTATTAGTATATAAAGTAGTATTATGTCGACATTGTTGCCATTTGTAGTATTAGTACGGACTCTGTATTCTGTAACACTACCACTATTGCGATGCTAGCTGTGCAATTCTGCGAAAGCAAAAATAAGTAAAGTTTTATGATTTCCACTAGAGTTGCATCAATTTATTGCAAAACTACTACTACTACGTCATACTCTCTCTTCCATTTGTTCCTATGTTTCACTTCCTCTTAATTTTATTAGTTATTACAGAAAGTGATATCTTGTGAGGAGAAATATCATTATTTGTAGCAACTAATAAAATCAAAGAAAATATTTATTTTTGAAAAACTTTATATGGTAATCCTGAGATTTTAGGTTTTCCACGTGGTAATCAAAACTTTAAAAAAATCCACGCGGTAACCTTAAGGTTTACTAAATTGTTCTCCCGTGACCTTTTTGCACATAAAACGTTATCAAAACGTTGGCAAACATTACTTTCGAAGCTTTAAGGTTGTTGTACATCTATTTATGCGATTCACCATTTCAAATGCCATCAGTTCCAATCTTTTACCCAAAGATATAAACTCTAACTCTACCATCTTTGGATTTAAGGGAAAAAAATATGATTTAGATGAAAGATGGTAGAGTTGGGATTTATATTTTGGGGAAAAAGGTTGAAATTGATGGCATCTGAAACACTGAGTCGCACAGATAGACATACAACAGTCTTAAAGCTTCGAAATTAACGTTTGCTAATGTTTTTATGTGCAAAAAGGTCATGGTGGAATAATTACATAAACCTCATGATTATTGCGTGAATTTTTAAAAGTTTTGGTTACCACGTGGAAAACCCAAAACCTCAGGGTTATCACGTGGAATTTCCCTTTATTTTTTATCATTTTGAATTATAATGTGAGAGTTTTTTCACAAAAATAATACAAAATAAATGAAATATACACTTAATTTTTAATTTTGGTTGTAAAATAAGTGAGATAGTAATTTGCACTTAATTTTTAATTTTAATTGTCAACTTATTTTGTACGATTTGCTCTTTTAATAATGGTCCTTGTAACTTTCTTTTTATTTTAATCACAACTTATTCATTTATTCTTTTTCGATTATTTTTTACCCCATTTAATATACCAACTACAAAAAATTAATATTTTTACCTCTTTTTAAAAAGGTTCAATATAAATAAGACAGAGGGAATAATTGTTTCTATTGGTTTACCAGATGCACATAAATCAATTCTATACTGGAGTAGAGTACTAAATAATCAGATATACTATACTCTATAAACTAAGCTTTGCTTACAAATTATGTAAGGAGTATATGATAATTTCAACGGATCAAATAAAAGTTAATTTATTTCTTAATAATTTCCCTTTAAGAGTTATATAGCTTCTCCCTTCTAGAAGTATATTTCATCTCAACAAAACAAAAAAAACACCCACCAACTAAAGTAGGATTATCTTCATGGAAGGTGATGATAATGATGAGTGGCCTATAACCACTTTTTACAAGCTCATACTTGATCAACCCCGACTTGATCTCCAACAATTGGTAATTTTTTATACTCTTCTTTCTTGAATTACACGGTAATCATCACATTGATTTGGGTTAATTGTTGCGGGTTGATCATATTTACGTCTAAAATTTATGGGTGTTATGCTTTTATTTTGTGCCTTATATATATATATATATATATATATATATATATATATATATATATATATATATATATATATATATATATATATATATTGTTAATAAACTTAACATATTTCTTTTTTTAATTAAGTTTTCATATACGGGAGAAAGAGGGGTCTTGTGCGGTCAATCATCTCGCACACCCTCAAAAACCCTTCTGTCTACATTGATTTTTACGTAATTGTAAATTCATTTAAAGTTGGGTTAAATCGAATTCAGTTATAAGGTCGAATAAATATCGAATTGTTGGATCAATTTTAAATACCTCCACACGATAGGCTGAGGAGAAAGAGAAAAATTATGTGAAAATCGAACTAGAACCTTCCCTTTTTATTTGCTTTCATGATCTCTTATTATTATAGTACATTTTGTTATTTCTCTACATGTTATAGTGATTGATTATTATAATTATAAATTTTATAATCTCCATAAATCTTAATTATCATTTTTGTTTATCTATTTTGATTAACTATAATCATACATAAGTAATTATTGAATTTCAGGAACTTCCAAAAATATTTATGAACGCTTATGGAAATGATCTTTCAGACACCATATCACTAATTTTACCACCCAATAAAGTATGGAAATTTGACTTGGTAAGACAAAATAACAAGGCTTTTTTACAAAATGATTGGCCTAACTTTGTGGAGTTTTACTCATTGTCTCATGGCCACCTTTTAGTGTTCAAGTATCGAGGGAATTCTTGTTTCAATGTGGTCATATTTGATATGAGTGCTAGTGAGATTGATTATCCATGTCATCATGAAACAAGCCGCTCACAAAATCAGAAGGTTATGTAACATAGTTATCAGTTTAAATTTGAAAAAAGAAAAATCAGCTAATATTTTTGTATGAATTATTTTTTATTATTGGATAGCTAATAAAGTAAAGGATAAAGTGATAATCGAATTTAAGATTTTATTGGAAAAAGGATATTTACTTTAATTGAAATAAGTCCAATTCATTAAAAAAAAAAAAAAAAAAAAAAAAAAAAAAAAAAAAAAAAAACTTGACCTAATGGGGGCTTCTAAGTTGTATTACTATTAATATGAATTTTATGAACTACTCTACCAACTTAACAATGTTGCCAATTGTTGGTTAATGAGACTTTCTATATGCTTTATAGTAATGAGACGTTTAGTATGATTTCAATAATAAAATTTGTGCATTAGTCTAATTTGTGTTGCTTTATTTACATATAGTGGAGATACCAAGATAGTGGGACATTGTATGTTTACCTACATCCTTACTTTTACTGCTTCGTTCTTTTGAAATTGTTACTATTTGGTAACATATTGTAAAGAAAATATCATTATTAATAGCAATTTTAAAAATATATATGACCGTCTAGGTATAGTTTAGCGTTAGTGGTTTGGATGCCTCCTATATAAAGGCTCATCAAGTAAGAATGTTGTAGCTTTGTTGTGCAAATTTCCATCTTTTCACACTCTATTCTTGTAATCTAGCCGAAGATATCAATAATCTAAAAAAAGCTTTTGCGTTATTTATGAGATTATGTAAATATTTCAAAAAAACGAGTCGACAATTCTGCAGATGTTCACATACTTAGAGTTGTCGAACAAATTGCTCTGTTTGGAGTAAAACCTTACAAGTCCTTGTAGATAGGTAAAATCTATTCATATCCAATTTAACAACTAGTCTACCAATTTCATCTAGAGCGATAAGTAATAAATTATGGAGTTTTTCCGGCTTAGTTACTCATTATCGACCGATCTACTCCATGTTTTTCTATTTAACATCGAAAGCAGGATCCAAACGAACATTAAATAACCTTCACCCCAACAAACGACAAGACAACAAAGATAATAAGAGAAAAATAAAACATAGGCCACGACCATTGTCCCATAGGCGGGCAGCTTCATATCTCAATAACACCGCTATGCTTTGTTACTTCTTGTTCTATTTTCTTCACAACTTCAAGAAACCGACGTCTTGATGTAGGCAGCCGTGATAATGTCAAGCAAAGGCCTTGCAATCTGACCAAAAAAACGATCAATCAAAAACAACATACGGAAAACTGACTGTGTTTGAAACCAAACAACGCTTAATAGTTCCCGTTTAAAAACCTACCTTCTACTAATACCCTCCATTTGACCCCTTTTAATCTCATCCAAGGGAGGAACGCCACCATTCCGCCATGACTCAACTTTCTCAAACTCACCGGAATATAGACAGTGTTTGTAAAAATATAGTTCTTCTGCTTCGGTCAAATTCATATGCCTAATTTGCTCTTTCATCACACACATTGGTTCATAGAGCCAATCGAAAATCCTTCCCTCGGGTCTGTTCACTTGCGTTATTTCAATATTATCACCTTTAAAAAGACGAGGAAAACACAACATGATAACAAATTACATTAAAAATATAAATTTGCGCTTGTACAGAAAATCCATACAAGAGAAGAGTTGACTGCATACAAACTCGATGAGGTTCCATCCTAAAACCAATTGGCGATACGAGTGGTATCCCATTAAGCATACATATTAGTCAACGTCTCTTTAATTTTTCGATGTGAGTTATTTTTCCAACAAAAACCAACAAATAAATACGATAATGGGTTGAGCAAGTTTCGCTTACGCATTATAAATCCAGACGAACCACTCTTGATCGATCTAAGGAAGCACTCAAGGAAGGCATAAGCCGGTATCCCAATATTAACAATTTTGTTCTTTGAGTGTTTCCAGCTACCCAAATCCTCAAGTCCAAAGGCTCTTTCACGAAAAAGCTCCACGCCTATATCCTCGTAAGCTTTGAAAAGACTATCCCATATCTACAAAGCATCATGACACACGGAATAGAAATAAGTACACCATGGATGAACAAAAACAAGCTTGAGTAAAAAAAGAAAAAAAGAACCTAAGTGTAGAGGCGTTCAAAACAGATTAGATGACCCAATATTCACCTGACCTTGTGATCGAATCCGATTTAACCCGACTTAAAAATGGATTTACAATTATATAAAGAAAAAATTTACCATGAATATTACAACTTTTTATTAATTTCCCTACAATAACACCAACTTTTGATTAACCCGTGAATAATACCACCAACTTTTGATTAACCCATGAATAATACCACCAACTTTTGATTAACCCATGAATAATACCATCTTAGAAGGGTTTTTTCTTTAAACAATACCAACTTTAGTTTATTAACTAATTTATCAATTTTTTTATGTCATATAATCTCCTATAGTTTGATTTTTAGAATGTAAGGGATATTCTATGGAAATACCCCTAAGTTTGGTATTATTCATGATTAATCAAAAGTTGATATTATTGCATGGAAATAAGCAAACGGTTGTATTATTACTAGTAATTTTCCCTTTTATAAAAACTAGTGTGGACAAAGGACCCGATTTTAAACCGATCCAAAACACCTGACTTAAAATCGACTCGATAACCCGAATGAACACCTAGTCAAGTGGTATCCAGATCAACAGATACAGTGCTCTCGAAATCAGCAAGGTTCTTACCACTTTTGCCTGAAGTGAGTTTGTTTTGTTAGAAATCAAAGGTTCATCTGCATCAGAATGTTTTCGGAGATCCTTCAAGGGCAGCTGTTCTGGAGCGGGTTCAACTCGATCACGATATCTGGTTCTGGCTGCCCAAGTACAGAAATTTTTCATATGATTGTCTACATCAGTTGGTCAAGCACACGACTGGTGCTATATAAACACAAGTATCATAATCCGAGCAACAACCATTGAATGCTACACAAGCATCCGTGGTTGTTCATTTTAAGTGGATATAAATTAGCGTTAGATCATTGTCACATGATTCGCAAATTTCCTCACGAATTGCGAATCGAAAAAGCGAATTATGGTCGACTTTGAACTATTTTTGGCAAATTTAAGCGAATAGCGAATTTTCAAAAAGTGAATTAGCTAGCGAATTATGCTACACTGAGTTAAATATATTAACCCATGAACCATATAATCCAAAACCATGTATATCCATTTTTCTCCTATATTTTCTCCACAATGTTTATGTTATAAAACCGAGCCATGGCAATTATGAGAAATATCGTATGTAAACTCATCATAATGTACTCGTTTGTATATTCGTGTGTAATCATTTGGGTCTAGAGGCAGTACCTGGGAAAGCAGGAACCTTCTCTAAGGTATAGTAAATCATTTGTGTACTCATCATATATGGATGCAGAAGCAATTACATACAGCAATCCTCTTTTGGTTGAATTCTCCTAAAATTCACAAAAGAAAAAGCAAATTTCATAGATATCATAGTTTCAAAAATCAATTAAAAAAAAAAAAAGCAAATTGAAAGCTTGAAACATATAGGGGTGTTTGGCTATTGACCATTAGTTATTGGTTGTTGGCTTTTTTTATTGTTTGTTTGATCAACTGAAAATATTGTGTTTTTAAGTTAGATTAAAAATTCAGTCGTTTATGCAGATGTCTGACAAATTTAGGTATTGATTGTTGGCTGATTTTAGAGAAAAAGTGCGTCAACAAGCCAAAATCCAACAAAAAAAGTTAACTGGAGTAACTTTTTCATTTTGACTTAAAAGACAGCTTCCAGCTTTTCAACCGAGTTAAACCAATTTACCACACTTTTTTTGGTTGTTTAATCAACCAACAAGCCAAAAGCCGAAAACTACCAAAAAGCTAAGCAAAAGCCATGAACCAAACACCCCATAAAGGGATAGAAAACATCATAGTTACTTCCTGAAGATTTGGATACCTCGTATGTGACAACCGCAGCATAAAATCCAAAAGCGATACTTGAAAGGATACCGAGCAGCAAGGCAAAAAGGACAACAATTGGCCATAAGAGAATCCAAAGGCCAGCAAAAGGAACACACACAGTTTCTAAGAAAGGCCCCTCCCTTCCTATGAGATCTTGTATTAACCGGTGCCACCCTTTGAACAGCAGTAGAGGAGTTTTATAGATAGTTATTAGTGTAATGATTGGAATGTCGACAACGATACCAAGTATGGCTGATACGATACATCCAGGTAACACCGCAACCCTACAACAGAAGGTCGATCAAATAAAAAACACAGCAACTAGTTAAAGATTTAAAGACTAAGCAATATTTCCTGCATTTTTGGACACGAGACCCATCGAGTCCTTGGTCACTTAGTGATCTCGAGGATCATATAAAAACATATACACACAAAACAGAGATAGGGATGTTTGGCGAACGACTAATAGCTGATTACAGCGGCTGATTTGACTAGCTGATTTTGAACATATTGCTATGAACAACTAATTTACCAAACACTGACATTGGATGGTTTGACCACCCAACCCTTTATCTGTATCAAAATAAGTTAAAATTGTCTAATAAGCTATTTTGACAAACGCCTTGATCAATCAAAAATGTTTTAAAGATATATGCAACCTTTTGCCCTACTAATTAAGACAAGTAAACAAAGTAATAACATGCATACTTGAGTTCAATAGGTTCTTCTCGTTTGGAGTCAAGCATCTCATCCATGACAGAAAAATAAGAATGAAATGAAAAATCAGCGAAATCGCGAACAATTGTACAAGCTCCCCATAAGTTGTTCCATGTTCCATCCTACAAACTCGAATACAAATAAACAATTATTCATAACATAGTTAATATGATGCGCTTATGCACAATGTATGAACTTCAAAACATTACCGTGAAGACTCTAAACAACTTAATAGCAAGGGACTCCTGTTCAGTGCTGATGGCTTTGAACGTTTCCATGACAGGCCACACATAACCATAACCGATTCCCATTATTGCACTTCCTACGACACCAACCACTGTCCAAATTGCTATCGGTATTGGTACCAACAATATCAACAGGCATTTCATATATGGTCCGAATTTCTTTGTTCTGTTAAATAAAAAACCTTATCAAGCAAAAATACTACAGCTTCACAAGTTAACTATAATGATCTGGGAGAAAGGAGATGTTTGGTACTTGAGTAAGCATTAATTTCATTCATGAGCCAGGTTCCTTGTTCTAGCTTTCACACTCCAAAATATTTAGGCTTTTTTGTTCCATCTTACTAAATACTCACTCCATCCTTAACTGATAGTAGGTCACGTTTGAGTAAGTTTCAATTATATCAAATCAAGTTATGACACTAAATTATCCATTTTACAAGGATTTTACGTTTCCATGGACCACCATACTAATAAGTAATACTAATAATGAATTCTTGGAGGATGTGAGCTAGCTCAGCTTATAAAGTCTAGAGGTTGTAGGGAGTTACACATCATTATCATCATCATCCCAGTTGGTCCGCCCAAGGCAAGGTCTAGGAAGGGTGGGAAACAAGGTAGACCAATACCCTCAATCCTCATCACGAGGAGGTGGCGTTCGAAGAGAGCCCTCAACTACAATATTGCCTAGCAAATAAAAGTCGCTTAGGGATCAATTCTCGTCTACACCACCACCACTTGTAGCTTTCTATACACCAAAGTCCAAAACAAATATAACCTTCCTTAGTTTATAGTAAACATTTCTTTAAGGCACACTTCGATATAAATAAGGAAGAAAATATTACATCGACAAAGATTCTTTACAATCATATCATTTATTTGGAATGGCGATGGTAAAAAGGTGAGCTATCTTTTAACTTAGGACAAAAAGAATGTTTTGGACTACTGAACAAAAGCTCCAGCAAATACTCTCCAAGTATGAGTGGGTACAAAGCAATGTGGCAACCATCAGTGTCACATGATTCATTAGGCGCCTCGCAAATCGCGAATCAAAAAAGCAAATTATAGTCAATTTTAGTCCATTTTTAGCCATTTTGAGCAAATTGTAAATTCAAAAGACGACCTAACAAGCGAATTATATTTCACGACAATTGTCCTACAAATCAGTATTAATGGTGTATGCTTTTGCGAAGATGGGGATTGTATTAGTACGGTCATCAAAAGTCATAATGAACAAGTAGTGAGATGTGTTGGCCAATATTCTAAGCATAAGTGAAAGGCTACGATAGTTGAAGCAAATCAGCCCCTTTTAGCCATCAAAAGGCTGCACGATGTAATGCTCCCAATGTGACCTTAGAAAGTGATTGCTTAAACCTTATCAAGAAGCTCAATGCAAAAACTCAGGATAACTCCTATTTCATTCGAAACAAGTGGCTCAAGCTATAGCACGCCTAAGCACTCTCGATTCAAATATGTTCCTTTGATTTTGCTATATTTTCCATTTATCATCATCCAACTAATTTTGTTACATTTCTATCATATCATAATCTTATTCACAAACTCAACCTACATTGTATCTTATCCACACATTTTTTTCATCTATTGTTTTATTAAAAAATAACCGCATGTGATCCCACATCAAAGATTTTTTCGTCTATTATTGGTTCTTTATGTTCCACTCTTTTTTGCTTATATTGGAATCCATGGTGAGTTTTCTTATACGTATTCAATGATTTTTATCGCATTCTTGGCAGAGTTCAAGCTATTGGGCTCTAATTGACCTCATTCCTTTTGCCCTTTCTTACGAGGAGTTAGAGTTAGGTTATGGTTTGTATGTCATCTACCCAAAACCCTGGCTTTTATAAGCAGGAATTATTGGGTATGATGGTATGGTATTACAAACATATAACCTTAATGAGCCTATTACAAATTGATTTTAGGATGAAACTCATCAAGTTCATCTGCAATCAACTTTTTTACTACATTTCTATTTCCAATTAGATTTAAGACGGGACTGAAGAAATTTATAGTGCGGAATTCGGTTTGGGTTTAATTTGGTGAATACTAGATTTGTATTAATTATTCAATGAGAACACCTCTATCTATACATAATTTGATCATCTAATAAGGAAACAAAAATATTACGGAATATTAAAATTAAGAAAACTAAATCAGAATAAAATAAAATATAAAATAAAATATTCTACTGATATTCTTCTTTCCTACACTCCCCCTTAAGTTCGGTCTTGAGATCACCGAGATCGAACTTGCCAAAAATATTCTTCAATGACTTTTGAGCCAATTGACTTGATTAGAAAAATCGCTAGCTGATCTTTTGATTTTACATAGGACATTTGGATAATTTTTCCAGCAAATTTGTCATAAATTTTTGAGTTTGGATAGGAAAACGGGTAAAGGATTTGAATGGGTTGAATGAAGAAAATTAGGGTTGAAAGAGGGTGAAAGACTTGAATGGGAAACGGATCTACTCACGTGGACCCTTTTGATTTGTGTTTCTGGGTTTGTGCTTGACTCTTTCGTATTTGGATTTGCTGATTTTGGTTTTAAGCCCTCTTGATTTAGACTTTCTAGTCTTGATTTTTGGTTTTGTGTTTCTAGGTATGGTTTTCATCTTGATTTTTTGGATTTGGTGTTGAATCTTGCATTTTGTTATTGATTTCTAGACTTAGGGGGTTTGGATTTGGAATGCTTGTTAGTCGGTTTTCTTAGTGAGGAATGGAAAAAGTAGTCATGCCACCATTTCGGTGACGCGCCGAAGCTTTGGAGGCGATTTTTTCGTTCTTGAACTCATCACTTCGCCGGAATGATGAACTTCCAAATTCTGACCGGCTTTCTTCCCCTTTTTCGCTCCCCCTTTCGTTAGTGACGGACCCAAGAAAGGTGGAAATGGATGTCCACAATTCATGTGCACTAGTAGTATGGTCAAGGACAGCATTGGCAATGGTGGTGTCAAAGGTGTAAAATATCCATGACATCACTAGTGCATCGTTTTGGATCCATTGAGGATCTTTGTTTTCTGGAGGGGCGGCAATGATTTGATTGAGCCGCCACCGATCTGCTATTTCTTGTTTAATTTCATTACACCACTTGGTATAATTTGTAAATTTCAAATTTTCAGAAACATTTGGGTAAGCATGGATTTTTTGGTTATATGTTTGGATACTTTTGGTTTAATTTTGATTTGGATTTTCCTGGTTTAATTTTTGTTCTAGTTTTGGTTTGATTTTGATCTGGTTTTTTTGAGTTTAGTTTGGTATTGATTTTTCTGGTTAATGATGAATGTCGTGGCCGATCACTGGTCACCGAAAAACATCATTGGCTCTGATACCATGAAGAAATTCATAGTGCGGAATTCGATTTGGGTTTAATTTGGTGAATACTGGATTTGTATTAATTATTCAATAAGAACACCTCTATTTATACATAATTTGATCATCTAATAAGGAAATAAAAATATTACGAAATGTTAAAATTAAGGAAACTAAATCAGAATAAAATAAAATATAAAATAAAATATTCTACTGATATTCTTCTTTCCTACAGGAACCTCATCGGCTTTGCGTGCATTAACTTTTTTTTTTTTTTTCAGTTTGTTATCCTATTCTCCCACCAAAAATCAGATAAAACAATTTAAGGGACAAATGATAATCATCTAATCCACACATATACCATTTACTGAAATTTAATTAAATTGCTGAAAATAAAAGTAAACTAAAACTAACACATAAAAGTAATCATCCAGTTTAAGAAAAGAGTGAAAAGGATGATGTAAGGTTACTTGATCAAGCAGTAAATACTCCAGAAAAGATGAAGAGGCCATAAACCAAGCACAACTCCAGTGTCACCAAATGCAATTATAAGAAATACAAACGGACTTATTATAGCACCTGCAACAAAATTACATTACATAAATAAATCAATAAATAAAATAATACCCATCATATTTTGATTTGGGGTAGGCCGAAGAATCCCGAACACTAGGCTAACTCAGAATTCTTCGGTACCTATTATTTTATTATTAAAAAAAAACCCAATTTTTAGAAAATAGAAATGGTTTTTAAGGATTATTTTTGTGAAATGACCTTTGGCAACTCCAAGAACAAAGAGGAAGGCAAAAACAGGGATAAAGACAATGAAGTAGGCGATCAAAACGCATATGTTATTTTGGGTTTGCATTTCTCAAATTGTAAGTAATTTTAATCAATCAAAGAAAATATGAGTATTATGAGTAATTGATATGAAGTTCTGGGACTTTGATAAACAGTCGTAAGATGACATTGACCCAAGTTTATCTTGGTTCATGTCTTTATCAATCTTTAACATTTTTATTTTGATTGTTTTTACTTTGTAAATTTTTTATTTTAATACTTAGTCCGTTCTAAAATACTCACTACGTAATAATTTTTGACATTATTTATTATTTAATTATATTTTATATATTATGATTAATGTGTAAGAAAAAAATATAATTAGTTAAAATTTTATTTTTCTTTTCATTATACTTGTTACTTTAAGTGATTTTTTTTAAATTCTTTTAAAAAAAAAGGTGATATTATTTTAGACAATATGTCATAATGGGATGCTAGTATTTTGAAATGTGGAAATATATTTTTTTTTTTGGAAAATGGAAATATATTCTTTTGTTGACTTTAATGCTAGTGTTTTTTCATTATAAGCCCCCACTATGTTTGGTTCTATAATCAAATCCCAAAGCATAACCGGAGTTTCTCTCTTCTCCTTTTCCCAAAAACCCTCGTACGGTCAGATGGATTGAGTTTAAATTTAATAAATTAAATTAACTATTGTAATATTTAAATTATTATTTTAACATACGAAATGACATATGAATAATTAAATATCACACTCTTTGTTTTCATATGACTTTTTCAAATAGAATTTACTAAGAAAAAACATATTCATGTGGAATACTGTTAAATTCGTTTCAATATATACTTTCTAAATATTAAATTTTTAGAATCTTTAAAAACTCACAATTAAAATTATTGAATTTTAAAGTTTATATTGGAGTCTGTGAAAAAAATAAATGAAAAGAACATTTGAAACAGAAAGAATAATATTTTTTAAATGGGTGTACGCTTTGATTAAGTGAATGAGACAATTGAAAAGTATTTTGCTAAAACTAGGTTTATGTTATTTATCTTTCAATATTGTCTTGTCATGTTATTTCAAATTCTTTATGATTTAGGATATTCTTCATTACTTAAAATATAATGGAGGGTTCATTATTCAAATTTAATGGTTAGAGTTGTTTGATAGGGGAAAATATGGGAAATTTTAAAATTTTATTTTTTATTCTAATATAGATGTCAAAATCTTAAAATGGGTAATTAAGAAAAGTAATAGAGAGGATCGTTGTTGATGGCCATGTATAGGTTTGTAGGCAAATGGAAATTAAGAAATTGATTTTAAGGTCATCCATAATTAAGGGAGTAGTGGGCATAGTTCGTGTGTTAGTGATAGTTATTCTTTATATAATAATAAGTCTATAAATAGAAGATCATTAATCAATTTCAATTTAGTTATCTCACTTTATTATAGTGAATTTTTCACTATATAAAAGTGTCGTACTCTGTAAAGGTTAGACTCTATAAATCATCATCATTGTATATCTAGTGAATTTCACTTATAAGAAATTATAATCATAATCTATGAGCAAAAAAGGCACCAATTCATACTTACAAAGAAAAATGCGGTCAAAAAACTCTTCGGCTCGAGAAAAATCCTCAAAAAAATCTTTAAAAAAATTACTGCAACAAAAAAGATCGAATATTAAAGCTGAATTTATAAGCTCGCATCGAATCACACAAGCTTGAGTCTAATTTTGATTAGGGTTTTAAGGGGTCATATGTAAATCGCTTTTAACATAAGGATATTAAGGATTAAATTGTTACATAGACAAATGTGAAAAATTAAATAGGACAAATGAGTTGAATAGGATGTAGTATTTTATACTAGTATTTGACTCTCTCCTCACATATTAATAAAATATGTTTTTTTCATGTAGATGTAGCTAATATACTGTTAATAAACTGAATTAAATTTGTATGATATCTATTGTTTTGTCATAATATTATGTCATATCTTATGTCCATATAATTAGTCACATTTTTCAATTTTAGAGTTTTGATTTTACTTGTTCGAAACAAAACATTAAATATATTGAGAATTAAAATGGACATATTTTTGTCAAAGAAAAGGTGATTTTGGATTAGATTCAAAATTTGCATCTTATTAATGTTCAATTTGGTAATTTTTATCAAGGATTTGCCATGGGATCTAGCTCTAGAGTTAAAGCTTCATTTTAGTCTATGCAACGATATATTCAGATGTACATATGACAGATAATTTTAAATTAATATTATTATCACACTTTTATACTACAGTTTTACTGGAGAAGCGTGCGTCTTGAACCCCAATATAAAAATTAAGAATTCTAGCTTATATATAAAAAAACACAAATTTAAAAAGATATTTGTATACACACATGATTGTGATATATATTGTATAAACTCTTTGTCTAGAAATGATGCTAATAAATATTATTTATTGTAAAGTTTATAATAATACCAATCAAATGAAATTTAGTATATTTACGGCCCGTTTGGTTAGTGGTACTAAATGATGATAAAAGGAATGATTTTTAGTGTAAAATTTCATCAAAAGTTTCATGTCATTCCCATGTGATGAAACTTTAATCACAAAAAAGTTTTTTTGTTTACAAAATTTCATTACCACATGATATCATCTCCTCCATTGGTAACGCATTAGAATGAAGTTAATGAAGAAATGAGATGATTGAAGCTGGACAAGCATGACCAGGTAGCAAAGAGATTTTTCCCAAAATTAACTAGTTTTCATTCCTATTAACGTTGTTTATTACCACATACTAAACTGACCTTAAAAACTTACCGTTAAAGTTGTGCATAGATTCAACTAGTTCAATTTATTTTTACTTGATATTGAAGACATTCAAATTATGTAAGTAATAATTAATTTTAAAAAAAAACTTTGAGATTTAATTTCAACAATAATCAATACATGCATCACATACTCAAAACAAACCCATAAGAACTCTACTAGCCCCTATCTTATCCTATGGGCTTTAAAACCATTACCCTATCTTACGCTATAGACTCTAAAGCATCTACCCTACCTTACCCTACGAGATTTTAAAATATCTACCCTACCCTATCCTACGGGCTTTAAAGCCCCTCCATCATATAAGCTCTAAAAGTCCTCACCATATAGGCTCTAAAGCTCTTATTTTCTATTTTATTCTGTGAATTGTAAAATATCTATCCTACCATATGTTATAAGCTTTAAAAATGCTACCCTATCATATTCAACCCTTTAGGCTCTATCTTACCCTATGGGCTCTAAAACCCACTAGCCCTTACCCATCTAGCCCCAAAAGACCCTTAAGCTTCTAGGAAATTTGAAAAGGTTAAGTGAAAAAAAAAAAAAAAAATTAGTTTTCAAACTTATTCCAAAGGTAAGTGTGAAAATCTTAAACTTGAAGTTTGGGGCTATTCACAGTTAGTAACTGCGAACAGGTCAAAAAAGAAAAAAATAGTTGTTCCCACTTAGTAACTGGGAACAACTTTGACTTTTTTTTTGACTTGTTCGCAGTTATTAACTGCGAACAACTATCTGTGTATTTGTGCAGCTATCGATTCGCAGTTACTAACTGCGAACAGGTCAAAACAAGTTAAATAGTTGTTCGCAGTTAGTAACTACGAACAACTATTTTGTCATATTTGGTTGTTCGCAGTTAGTAATTACGAACAGCTCCAAACCTCAGGTTTGGAATTTTCACGCTTACTTTTAGAAAAATTTTGAAAACTTATTTATTTTGTTAATTTTTTTTATTTTTTCACTTAACCTTTTCAAATTTTCAAGCTTCTACCTATCTAGCTCCAAACGATCCTTAAGTCCC
The DNA here is from genome assembly GCF_026212465.1 of Amaranthus tricolor. Taxonomy (NCBI): domain Eukaryota; kingdom Viridiplantae; phylum Streptophyta; class Magnoliopsida; order Caryophyllales; family Amaranthaceae; genus Amaranthus; species Amaranthus tricolor. The sequence continues at coordinate 23,493,089 of NC_080054.1, read as the reverse complement.
TACCCTAACAAACCTAAAATCCCATGCCCATATAGCCCAACCTTCAAATATACAAAGGTGTTTATAAGATTGTAGTAGGCTTGCCTTTCTTTCCCCAACCAATGTGGGAGGTGAAACATGCATAATTATACTTATATTTTGCTATTCCAAGATTTATCAATATGCAAGATTAACATCCTCACCAGCTTCAAACACCCAAGCATAAGAATCCCGCCCTCGATCAGGATTCATCTATATGCAAGCTATGGTCCTCACATAAAAGACATTAATCAGTAAGACTTTGAGAGGCAAACTTTAAATCATTTGACGAACTGATTATTCCTATCTGAAATAGGCTATTATTTAATGAACTAATGTCCATGTATAGTTTTGATGCTTTTGAACTTACTAGCACTTCCATAGTTCCATTGAATTATTTTCGCAAATTAAGCATCACACACTTTTTAGATGATTGTTAATAGCATTTATTAAAACTATATTTGTAAAAACAAAAATTCTCAAATGAGATAGTTGAGAATAACACAACATATATTTAATATTAAAATAATAATTTATAATTTTAAAGTGGTTATTTTGTATGGTATTAAAGTGATATATTAAAGATGGTCATGTGGGCCCAAGCCACTACAAACCGCAAGGGGTTTATCTGACATTCCTGATTACTCCCTCCTAAGCCCTAAACTGAACCCTCGATCAGCAACGAAGAACTCATCAAAGTTTCAATTTTCCCAAATCAATTAAATTTGTCAGTTCTTATGCAATCATCCACAACAATTCCTTTAAACTTTCAATCCATTCAATTCTCATGGAAATCATCTTTCCCCCCAATTTTATCACTCCAAATCATCCCCAATTCCAATTCCAATTCCAATTCCAAAACCCTATTTTCAAACACCACATTTAATACTTTTTCTCTCTTCACCTCCATTAAAACCTCCCAAAACTCAAATTTTCGACAACCGTTTATAGAAAAGGACCAGTATTTGCTAAAAACAGAACTTCCTGTTGTAGTTAAGAAAAGTGGTAAAGATTTTAAGTACTTCTGGAATGGGAATTCCCTTGAATTAATTTGTGTTGATAGTGAAGATACTCTATCAATTGTTCAAGGTATTGAAGTGGGCATAAGAAAGTTTCTTAGAATAGTGAGAGATTTTTTCATTCCAAAGCAAGTTACTGAGAATTACATTGAATATGTCAAGTGGAAGTTTTTGCATAGAGTTTTCAGTTCTTCCCTTCAAGTTCTTGCAACTCAGGTAATTCTTTTGAACTGCTGAGTTTTATTTATATTGTTTTGCTGTAATTGTTGGTAAGTAAAATGGTGTTGGGTTTGTTATAAGAAGATTTGGTGCATTGAGAATCTGGTATTTATACAAGAAAGATCATTGATATTCTGTATGAATTGCATATACTGAGATACTTAGTAATTCTATGAAATCAGGCCATGTTTCGAGCTATAGGAGTTGGGCATGCTCAATCACTGTCATCAGCTGCAGCTATGAACTGGGTTTTGAAGGATGGACTTGGTCGATTGAGTCGGTGCATTTATACAGCTTGTGTTGGTTCAGCTTTCGACACGAATTTGAAGGTATATTGAGTTTTAATGTATTTGTCTCCATTTGTTAAACTGAATCTTTGTAATCTATGGTTGCCTTGTTTAAGTGTTGTAACTACTTGGTGTCTCATCAGAAAAGGGTGAGGGGGTGGGGGTGTTCTAAATTGGCAGCATAAAACTGAAACCAATATATGGATAGGAAAAGAGTGAAGTTCTAAAAGAGTACTATTCCTTATCAATTTTTTTGTATGTGATTTATTTGTAGATTAAATATTTATGACTTCCTTGTTGAAGAGAGTTAGGTTTGCGACTTCAGTTATGTTCAGCTTAAGCATTGGAATCGAGTTGATGACCCCTGCTTTTCCACATTGCTTCCTAATTCTTGCTTCTGTGGCCAACATTGCTAAACAAATAAGCTTGGCGTGCTACCTGGCAACTGGTGTAAGGTTCCATTCTCAGCATATACTTCTGTTAATTCTGTATTTTCGTTTGTTATCTTTTTCTGCAATTAGAAGTTGGAACTGCACTATAATCAAGGACAAATCACTTGAATAAGGGCCTAAGAGATAGATGAATGTAAAGGGTCTTCTCCTCTACAAATGCCGGCTTGAAATTGACTATTTGAGTATGACACTTGTTTTCACGGGTTTTCACCGGGTTCTCTCTTAGAATCACAAGAGTTGCACTGAAAAGTCTAACCATTCCTGCTTTACTCACAAAATAAACCAAACCAGAACAATTAGCATTGCTTAAAGAGTTCTCCATTAATCAAATTCATAACTTGTGGCAAAGATCACGTATTTATGCGTTACTTAATTACAAAATCTTCTGTATATGAACATATAAATGTTAAGCTATTATTATCTTATTCTTGAATCCTTTTTCCCATGCAATTACTTTTGAGTTGGATGAACTCCAAACCTTCAATTTCATGTAGATTTTACTGCAATTTGAAGGCTTATAATCTAAATTATTTTTTCCTATTGGTCTCCTTGAAGTTCATGTGAACATTTTGTATATACTATGTTGATATTTCCTCTGATGTGGGCTTAAGCTGATTTCAGCTTTAAAAACAGAGGTACATAAAAAAAATAAAACTTTGAGAAGCCCCTCTCATCTTGACTAACAAAATGGGACAACCTTGTAACATGTTTTGTGAGATTTGTAAAATCTAAAACAATCCAAATTCCACCCATCTTCTAAACTAAACTTGTTTTTGTAATTTTTTGGATTTTTATTAAAACATATGTTAGGGGCTATGAATAGCTATGTTACTTAGATATAGATTCATGTGTTGCACTCCGAAACTTGTCCGATTGTCCGGCATGGTGATGCTTGAAATATCTGGACCTGAGCAAAGCGTCAGGCTTTTGGGCACAAACACAAACTCAACAGTTAATACATATTTTTATTTTAAATTTTTTGCGATATTTTCCAATTTTGAATATTAAAGGATATTATAAAGGCTTTTTAATCTTAGAAAGTTTAGCTAATAGGTTACTCAGGTCAACAACTTAAAAACCAGTTATCAAAACTATACAACCCATTTGATTTTGCTGTGGTGGCACTTTTATAAATTAGCTTTACTAAGTACGAATTAGTAACTATACAAAACTAATCACCTTAATTATTAAATCAGCTCTATAGCTTTAGCATGAAGGTCTAAAGGTGATTATATGAGTCAAAGCTCAACTCCTCTAGTTAAACTAAAAATATTATACTTATTCAAAACTATAAACAATATTAACTCCAAAACCCTGTAATTTAAGGCCAAATCTCCTAATGAAGCCTTGATTTGTAAAATCAATAAAATCCAGTTATTGAATAATTAAATTATAATCTTGGACTTGGATGACCATGGTGCATGCGCAAAATATGCATCATTCGCTATTTCCCCTTTACAAGTACAATGGGCGACAATGGCAGGAAAAAAATGATGCTTAAGACTATTTTGAGAAGATTCACCCGATAGGTGAAACATGAAATTCATTCATGTTAGATTTTTCCTTGAGCTTTTACCTTCCCTTATTCAGTATTCCTGGGTGCTAACTGCTAAAAGCAGATTCATGGTCTCGTGCTTTGGTTATTGCTGAGTTGTTTCAATTTTCACTTGTTTGATTGCATCAGCCTCCTAAGAAGTCTGTTTGACGAATTTCTAGCAACATTGAATACCTTGATCCTGCAATATTATATAAGTTACTTGTTATGATATTGTACGTCATATAATTTTGTATTACCAGACTGCTGTTCATCGAAGCTTTGCATTAGCTGACAACATGGGTGAGGTTTCTGCAAAAGCGCAGGTTGGTTGTCTTAATTTGAGTAATATTTTGTCATTAATATTTAAAACATATGTTGATATGTTTTGTGCGTTCAGATCCAAACTGTGTGCTTTGATAATTTGGGTCTTCTGTTGGCTGCATCATTAAATGTTATGTTCAAGAATAATGAAAGGTTTGAACTTTTTATCTTATTTTTAATTTCCATACGTGAAAGGTTATCTATTGTAACCACTTGTTTAACTTTTAATTTTCTTTGTTTGTCCATGCCTGTTATCTTTTATCCTTCTCTTTTTTACCTTTCAACAATTTCTTGTAATTCAGTATTCAGTAATGTTGTCAAATAGTTTTATATGAAGTATTACTTAGCAAACCTTTTCGATGCTACTTGAGATTGCAAGCAGGTTTACCATTTGTGGTATACCCTATATTCTCAGCAATTGACCTATGTGGAATTTACCAATCGCTCAAGCATGTTCATCTGCAGAGTTTAACCAAGGTTGGTTTAGAGCTCTTTCTAAATAAAGTCACAACTTTGCATGAATACCACTCTTGATTAGTGAATCTTTTTTCGAAGTTTTGGACACTGTGACCTTGATTTGTGCCCGTGAAGCAGGGCTTTGGAGCTAGTTGAGGAGTAATGGGAGAGAGGAAAAAATGTGATCAGAAATTCCGAATCTTTTTAATAGGATGCTAGTTTTTCTTTAAATTACCACCAAAGTAGCAATACCCAAGGCTGTTCCCTAGTGTCTAGAGTTAGTGAGGGCCCTAATACTCAAAATTATGGATGATGAAGTATCCATTTAAAAATTTACAATTTATGATTGATTCTTCTATCAAATAAGAAGTATATGACACGGCTACATTTAGAATGATAATTATTATATTTAGGTCCGTCTCTGTTATTTTTCCGAACGCCTGTTAAAGTTCAGATTCGACCCTTTATAGATAAGACCTATTTCTTTTAGTTTGCCTAGGGCCCATAAAACACCAGAAACTGCACTGGCAATACCAATGCATAGATTGTGCTAACAAATGAAGGAGTCGCTCTTGTTTACCTTTCAAATTAATATGTAACAGTCAAATAAATAACTCACTATACTTTTTCAGGATAGGCTTGAGCTCATTCTCAACAAATGGATTGAGTATGGATATGTACCGTCACCGGCTGAAGTGAGCAAGCTGGAAGGAGTTAATCTTTGGGAAAATATCGGTGAGTTCCATCTACTGAAAGTTTCATGCATTTCTAATTAATCACATATTCTGGAGGATAATATGAATTCTTTTATTTATGTGCAAAATCAGGCAGTAAGAAAGGAAAATGGCCGATCCGAATCGGTTGCTTGGACCCCAAAAGACAGATACCGCTCTTGACAGTTTTGACAATGAATTCTCTGAGTAGAGAGGATTTTTATTTTATTTGCTTAGAAACCCGTCATGGAACGAGATTGCAAAACGTGAGTGCAAATATAGTTTTTTGCCTTCACTTTATCCAATTTCATTTTTCTTTCCCTTCTCATTTTTTGCGACTCTCTTCCTCAGCAAGGAATTCTCATTTCTCTTCGAGAAGGTGCAAGTACCGAGGATATGATTTTGGGTTTGCTGCAGGTTAATCTTTGAACGCTCATCTTCTTTCCCCGACTAATTGCTAAAAGCTTTTGGCTTATTGAAGATTCGTGAACAAATAATGTTTCTCATTTGTTGTAGTTGCTATGACAGGCTTGCTACATCCGCGAAACTCTTAATTCAAATAGCAGTATGTGGGAAGACATCTTAGAGGGCTGTCGTATCTCACATTCTCATGCCATGAGATGGTTTAATTTGATTCAAGACTGCAAGAGGCGTGCACAGGTAGACCTGACCGCATTGCAAGAACAGATGTTGAACTCAAGTTGGGTTACGAAGAACATTTTGTTAGGCACACAAGAACAAGTTCGATACAGTTTAGAAGGCGAAACCAACTCATAGTGATTACTGCATGACCCAGCTGAATTACAATGTTGTTGGAGGACCAACACAAAAAGCAAGTTTTCGTTATCATCATTATACCCAATATGTCGCTCTCGAGCGGGTCTGGGTGAGGGAAGGTGACGGATAATCCATACTCGTACTCTCTTCACATGGAGGAGTAGAGAAATGCAGTCAATTTTGCCTTCAAACAAGCAGTAATTATGACTATGTAAAAGCATGCGCATGTTCAATAATCTTCATGTAATTGTGACTAGGAATGGGCATGGTTTTCATACTCTACCTAGACCATGTTGGACCCGACCCTATTTCAAAGGTTCAGGTCTAATAATTCGGAACTCTATGTGTTCGAGTCTAGAGTTGAAAAATAGAGCTTGTAATTGGTATAAATTTTCAGAGGCAAATTCGACTTTAGTCTTGAATTATATATATTAAATTTTATTTATTTTTTTAGTTAGTATCTAGCAAAAATCTTGTGAAAATTTACCTTGAAGCATTTGATTCATAACCATTGTTACATTATTAGTAGGTTGTTAATAATGTTATGTACTTGTTGAAACGTTTGTATGCTATAAATATACTACCTTTAAAAAGTTTTAATTCCAAGATGAAGAATCACTAATTTAGAATACATTAGTGTAATTCATTTATTTATCATATTTTTTGAACGATCGTTTTCTTTTTAAATAAATATAAAAATTTTTTGAACACTAAATCTTTCGGATCTGTTTTTTAGACTCTAGATCTTTAGACCCCAAGGTTTTGAGCTAATAATATATGTTAAATATAAAGATTTAATAAAACGACCTACAATTCATTTATGAGTGGAACCAAAAAAATATTAATTTATATTACATGTAAATTATTCTTTATCGATGAAAATTGAGCATATTTATTCGATATTTTGGATGTGGCCTAAGGAGTTATTCTTTATGGCGGAAGATGCTAGTTTACTAATAAAATGTGAGCCAAGCAAACGAGACATATTAGGCTGATTTTATGAAATAAATACCAAATTTTCAAATTAGTACTAAATCATTGTTGTTTATATGTGTTTTTTAATCTTCCTAAAGTAACAGTTCTACAATAAAAAAAACATTGAGAAATTTCACTAATTTTGTCCTACATCAATACTACCAAGAAAGTTTTTTCACTTAGGACATATCAAATGGAAAATTTTCCCATTACATTAGATGTCGCTTGTTGCTTCATTAATTTATTTATTTATTATTTTTTTAAATTTTTTTTAGTTGTTCCTTTCTAAAATTATTGCACCCATTTTCTTTTATGTAGGGCTCTTATATATTTGGAGTAAACTTCGACTGCTTTTCTCTAGTTCTCCTTATAAAAGGAGTACGAATAGTGATTATTGATACTTTTTTTAATGCAAGGTAGACTGAAAAAAGAAATTGATAACGATTAAATCTAATTTTTTTTTTTTTTAAAAAAGCAATTTTCTTAACCTAATTGATACTAATAACAATTCTCCGTAACCTTGAGTGACACTTAATTTATTTCCCAAACTCGTCACGTGTGACATGTGACATTTTAAAATCGTTAATATGGAATTATTATTATTATTAAACCTGGATATTCTACCATTCCATTTCCCTCTTCAACCTTCCAGCGGGTGCAATTTTGTCCAAAGTTCTCTCTACTTTTCCCTTTTCAATGGCGGGAGCTGAACAATCTTCACATACTTAAATAAACGATCAAAAACCAAATTTCCACATTCATCTTCAAGATCTTCAAGATGCTCTTCAATGGTTTCATTCTGCGAAGACTAACTTCTTTATTACGACCATGGCTAACACAAGAACCACAATTACAAATCAAAATAGGGTTTTTTCAATCTTTAATTGCTGCCAAAAACCTAATTTTTGACATTTCAGCTTTAAACAATCTGATTGATGATGATGTAGAGTTGAAATTCTTGTTTAAAAGTGTAAAAATTGATGAGGTCATTGTTCGAGTTTGTCATTGGTCCTCTCCTGCTTTTAATGTCGAAATTAATGGGGTTAATGTCACTCTGTTTCTTCAGTACGTTTTTTTCTCTTCTCTTGTTTGTTCAATTGAATTCTTTGTGATTTGTTACTACAATTATTTATTATTTTCATTTGATTTATTTAGGAAACGACTTGTTAAACGAGTAGAAGAATCTGTTGATGATTACTTGCACAAGAAAAAGAAGAAGATTCTTGCTGAAATTGATCCTCATGTAAGCTTTTATCTTTTAGTTTTTTTGTTTGGGGTTTATTGGGAACAAATGATTGTTTAATACATTCTTTGAATTGACTCTGCTTGTTTGGAACATTTTATGTAATTTTTGTTTAATGTTATGCAAAAGTTTTTATGAGGTAAAACTTGTTGCTCAATTATTTCTATTATAGTTTTTTTTGCTCCAACTATTAGAGCACACGAAATGTTTCTTCGGAGGAACATATACTGCTTAGTTAGGTAATTCATATAGAATGAAAAAAGCTAGTGAAATAATTTTACACCTTTGGTCCTTCAATTTGCACCACTTTCCATTTTAATTTGTCCCACATTTTGCACCCTTTCATTTTTGGCAATAGTTCCCTCTCCTTTCAATCTCCTTCACAAACTTATACTATGTTTTTCTTAATCCCTCATTTCTATCATCCACTTGCTTTTTTGTCTCATTATCCAATTTAATTCCCTTTTCACTGATTTTCACTTATTTTGCAACTTGTGCAAAATGAAAGGGATTGAGGGAATATCTTTTAGTTTTATTTGTTGATATCTAATATTAACGAGTTGTTTTTGCGTTTTGATTAAGATATTTGATCATTGTAGTTTTGTTTTGATCTTGATTAGCCCTTTAGAAAATTGAGTGCTGTTTTTGTTGCATGGTAATCATAAGCATATATGTTATGATAGAGCATTGGGTGTACAAGCCGGTTATCTATGAAACATCTGTTGAATCCTAATCCAAGTAGGACTAAGACCGGGATGATAAGCCATAGATACTTTAAAGTGGCCTTTTTGGAGGAAATATATAAGCTTTTTGATGTTTTGAGATGGATAGAGGAGGTTGGATTGATGATGTCTTGTGAAAGAAAATAATAAAAGAAAGATCTTTAAGAAAATCGGCTATGATGAGACCAATTAGGGATAAGGGTATTTTGAGTTTGGAATATGACTAAGATCAAAGATCAAATCTTTATGAAATTTTATGTGTGAGGGACATGGAAGAGCTTTTAGAGGAGTTTGGGTTTGTCAAAGGTATGATGAATAGCGATTGTGATGATTATGATATTGAATAGACGCAATAGCGTGGGATGATATGATGATGAGATTGAAACGACACTTAAGTCCAATTTTGATACAAATACATCACGAATTCGAACTCAAGAACCCTGAGAATACAATTAAACTCGCTTAGGGTTTGATTAGCATTGACGACTTTTTCACTCTCCAATCCTCCAAACGAGCCAAGAAAAGCTAAAAGCTCGAAGTATTTGATCATGGATTCACTATATATTCTCATTCAGCGACAATGATTATTTATAATACATCTTGAAACTAAAATTACAAAAGAAAAGGAAATAACTTATTAAGTGACTTTCAAATATAACTTTTGAAGCTAACAACTAAGATTGCTTGTTTCCTGGCCTATAACAAAACCTTACACATTTGTACTTAGTTTCTTAGTCCAACTCGACTTTTGGTCTGATTAGGATTCTTCAATATAACCATGAGCAGGATTGTAATTGTTGGGACTGCATCTACATCATCTATTCTCTGTGTTCTTTTTTCTCCTCACAACTTTCAAGTAGTGTTTTGTATAATTTAGCCAATTTTTGAAGTAGCGTTTTGTATAATAAAGTCGATATTTCTTTCGTTAGTTTAGGGAGTCGTGGGGTCAAATTTTCAAGAATTGGTCCCAAGGTTTCAATTTTCTCCTATACATGTTAATGGATCTTGGGCATGCTCATAAGCTCCTTTTTAAGCCACTCTTACTAGGGAACTTAGTTAAATCTTATATGCCTTAGGTTGGTTCTTGGTGGGTTGGATGGGAGTGAGGGTGATTTTCTTGTCGTTGTGGGTGAAGGAGTAGGTGTTCTTGTAACCATCATACATTACCCTCGGATCAAACAACCATGGTCTACCCAAAAGGACATGACAAGTGTCCATGAGCAACACATCACTCCAAATCTCATCCACGTACTTCTTACCAATGCTTAATGACAAAAGGGCTTGATGGGTAATAGTAATACCTTTTCTTTGGTTGAGCTATTGAATTGTGTATGGTTTTGGATGAAATATCGTTGGAAGGTTGAGCTTTGTGACCAAGGTTTGGAGGCCATGTTGGACCGTCATTGATCATCAAGCAAAAACTCTTTCTTTGATCGTGCATCGAGTATGGAGTATGGCTTCCCTCTCCAGATCTTCCTCTTACACTATTGTAGTATTTCTCACCATTAAACAATCTCCTTCATTAAGCCTCTTTGAGACATAGGGTTTGTCATTCACCATTAAAGATTTTAAATTCGGTTAAAGTGATGGCTTTCTTGTTTAGGCACTCGGAGGCAATATGTTTGACATAAAGCATCATTGAGGCTTTGATTTTTGAGAGAGGGTTGGTTTAGGGGTGGTTTGTGAGGTTGGTTTTGGCGCCTTAGTAATTTCCCATAGAGCTTCATGCATAGGTGTGACTAGATTTGGCATTGAGCTTAGTCTTTTACTATGGTTTAACTTTGTGGGCTAGGTTAATAAAGTTTTTGAGGGTTGCATATGGATGTAACTCTACAACCTTCGAAATCTTTTAGTCTAGTCCGCCAAGAAAACATACCAAAGTTTGGGGTTCGTCCTCTACTACTCAACACTTCATCACATATGATTCAATTTTGATAAATTTTCTTCCGTTGTTCCAAGTGATGGAACTTCAAGAAGCAGTCTTGCACATATTTTTGCAGGTTTATTGCAATGATCTTTAGCCTTTTCTCCTTTATGGTTTGTTGATAGTCAAAAGCCATTCTAGAAAATCGTTTGCGTTTAGCCTTCCTTCCAACTTTCGATTGCCCACTTTGATTTCATTTTCATAGTGGACCAAGGGTTAATTGTTTTCGTCTCTTTGATCAAGAGGTGTAAGGATCATTTCTCAACTTTAGTCATTGGACCCATCAAATGAGTCCCCTCTTGACACCTCATATGTTAAGAAAGGTTTTTAATTTTCTTCCTCATGTACTCTATGCAACGTCTGTATCTTGTCTTTTCTTTTGTCTTTTCTCTTTAAGCTTGAGGATTTCTTCTTAGAGCTTTTGATTTTCAGTGGAGTCTTAGGCAGCCATTGTAAGGTAAGGTGACACTAAGAAACTAGGGTACAAGCCGACTCTAATAGTACTGTTCTATAAAAATTCAGTTGATTCCTAATTTGAGATGGACTAAGATTGGGATTATAAGCGAGGGAAATTATAATGTAGTGTTTTCGAAAGGAAATATAGAAGCTTTTTAATGTTTTGAGGTTAGGGATGGATAAAAGATGATGTTAGAAGAGAGAAAATGATAAAGGAAGGATCTTTGAGAAAATCATTTATGATGAAACCTACTAGGGTTTGGGGTATGTTGTGAGTGTGGAATATGATTAAGATTTAAAGATTGAATCTTTATGGAAGTTTATGAGTGAGGGACACATGGAAGGGGTTTCAGAGGAGTTTGGGTTTGTCAAAGGGTTCAAGCATAGTGTTAAAACAAGGCTACATCGCATCACATCGGTTACCTTGTAAAAGTTATACAAATAAACGAATTGATATTTCCTGTGTTGTGAAGGTGTGAGAAAATCACGTTTTGGATTGTATTAATGGATATCTGATAATTTAATTGATATTTAGGCGTTACGATAATCACATTAATCTTGGTATTGCATCACCTTTTTGTTACCGTGATCACGACTGTCACTGCATTTTTATACCATGGGACAATTCGTGATTCCAATGACGAGTTTGCACATGTAGGTTGATGTTAAAGGCGATCGTGTTTTGACGATGATGTTGAATGACCTAAATGATATGGGATTATATGATGATGATAAGATTAAAACAACACTAATCAAATCTTGACACAAATGCACCACATAATCAAGCTCAAGGACTCCAAGAACACAATGCACACTTGCTTAGGTTTAATAAGCTTTGTTTGAACGAGCCAAAACAAGAACATAAAGCTCTCAATGTTTTTGATAAAGTCAATATCTATTCTCATTCAATGGGACTCTGAAATTGAAATTGCAAAATAAAAGGAATTCACTGATAAATCAACTTAGCCTAAACAAAAGCAAACATAACTTTCTAAGCTAACAAATAGGATCGTGTGTTTCTTGCCCCATAACAAAGCCTTATTGCCCCATAACAAAGCCTTACATGTTTGCATAGTGTCCTAATCCAACTCGAAATTCCGTTTTTCTTGAACCTAGGAGCAATTTTAGCCTTGAATATTTGATCTTTGAGATTGAAAGAACAACGTGATTCTATTTGTACTCAATTTGGACTTTGGAATCTCGACTTTTGAATTTAAATGCCAATTAAGGAAATTGCACCGTTCACATGTGTCTTGGTTGGACTAAGCTTGTCTTGACCTTTGATCTCAGACTTAGACGAGATTGGACTATTAATGAACTCGAATTCATCATTGTTGGACTTGAAAGATCATCAATTGGATGACAAAATCACCATAGTACTATGATAAGGGTTGGGCGTTCCTTGGCCTTTTTACTTTGTTGGATCTTCTTGGATGAAATCAAAATATTGGGTCTATGTCTTTCTTATGTTGATGCTGATTGTCTTCTTGGGCCTCTTCATCATAACCCTTTGTCATAACCCTTCTTTCCACTGTTAGTACAAGACTCTTTCCAAAAATTAAAGGTTACACTTCTATTTCTAATAGATTCTCCCTTAATAGGCCAAATGGCCTTAGTGTAATAACAAACAACTGAAGCTCCTACGAGTGTTTTTTTAATACAATAAACAAAACAATAATAGAAAACATTGAACTTCCAAACTCCATCCTTAAATAGTGAACGTCAAGAACATGGTTTCCAACATTGATCATGGGTTTGAAGATCCTCCTAGTTAAGCAGGAGTTGAGCAGGATCATCATTGACAGGATTGGATCACCATCTGTTACCCTTTATCTTTACATGATATTTTAAGCGTGTACATTACCCTATATTGTTTCATACTTCCATAACATTTTAATTGTCTATTTTTTAATCTTGTTATGTGAGCATTGTTTTCATATACATGATTTATGGTGTTTAGTAATATTAAAGATTAATCAAGTGATTTTGGTTGTTTAGATAATGACTTGGATCTACCGTTATCTTAAGGGAACATTGAATAAGGGTTAGGGTGCTCATGGAGGAGTGTTGGACTAACCATTTGTATGCTTAATTGAATTTTTCGGTCATTGACATTGCAAGGATTTAGTCCCTTGACTTGTAAGATGGCTATATTTTTTTCTCTTCCATACATGTCTCCAATATGGGGAAATTCAGTTGCATACTCAATATGGGGTCTCAACCTTGCAACCCTTAATGTGAGTTGCCCTTAGTGTTATTTTGGTCAATCGTTGTCTCTAATCCACTTATGCTGGTTCTGTAACATGTTGCTTATATGACCAAAACAAGCCTTCTCAGTTTTGTAACCTGTTGATTTTAAGGGAATGGTGTTATGCTAATTTATTTTGCCTCGAGTTTTTATAGCTAAATTGGGTATGATTTCTCCTGCTTTTGGTTGCTAATTGATATGGAGTTGGAGTTCTACATCTGTTTGCTGAAATAGTTTACGGAAAATTGCAGGGGAGCACATTGCATGACACTATTGAGAAGATGATGATGACTGCTTCTTCAAAAAGCCAGCTTAAAGATTCCACAATGAATTTGTTATTGATGCATTGCTCTTTTTGTTTGACAGATGCAAGAATACGAGTGGAATATTCTGTTTCAGATGACAACTTTTCATGGTTATGTTATTCAAGAGAGCTTAAAGCACACTCTTCACATAAAGAACTGGGGTGTCTTTTGGGTGGGTTTATTGGTTTAGTTTTTGTTCCTTTGAGAGAAGCTGATTTTAATCTGGAAGCCTCTAAGCTGGAAATAGGAGTTGAGAAGAAAGATCATAGTAGTTGTATCCTTACTTGTGTAAATCCTTCTTTTGGTATTACTTTGAAAGATCTTAGTCTTCTGAGCTCTTCTATTAATGTTTCAGAAATGGACCTTTCATTCTCTCCCTCACAAGTTGAAATGATGGGTGCATTTAACAACCTACTTAATATAGAATGTAGACATTTTAGGAGTGGGAGATTATTATGGGGAATAGCCAGACGTAAAATTCGCAATTCTTTCCTGCCCGTTGGATGTATGTTTTATAGCATTGTGCTGCTAGCAATATATTGGCTACGCCTCGTCAAAGAATATCACTGTTTCCTGATATTAGTTGGATACTCCGAACATGGACTGAAGATGCCAAATGATGGTAAATTTCCAAAATTAGCTGAGCAACAAAGGAAGACAATTTCTCAAATATTGGAGAAAGAACTTCCAGCAGAAGCCATAGCTAGTGCAAGGCGGGTTGCTCGTCATAGAGCAGCATTGATAGAACCTTATGCTGAAGATATTTCAGTGCCACATATTGACAGTGATCCAACAAACTTCTGGTGGATAGTCTTGCCACTAGTTTGCATATGGAAGGCAACTATAAAACTTTTTCATATTGTTGTGACTGTGTTTCGTCTGCATAAGATGTCACTCAAAATTGGTCAACTTATAAAGACTACTGAAGTTATTGATCCAAGTTGTTGCATCTATCTCAGCCTAGGAAAAATATCAGCTGCAATTTCTTCTATAGATGCTAGCTTTCCTCTGGTTCGTACAAATTCAAACTTGAGGAGAAGAACCACGCACACTGATGCATTTTCGTTGTTTTTGATGGTAAAAGGGTTTCTCTATATTTCCGAAGAGGGCATATCTGAGCAGTATACTTACTTCTCTATAGGATGTCTTGAAGTTACCTCTGCACATAATTTTCTTGATTTTGAAAACAAAGCTAGGCCTGAAACTCTTGGTGGTGCTCTTAGAAGACATTTGAAAGAAAGGTTAGATGGTCCAGAAACCATTGTTTCGGGGGAACCTGCTTTAATGTGTTTCCGTTCAAGAGAAGGGGAGACTGGTCATGAAAAAGTTCCCATTTTAGATCAAATGCCTGGTGAGATTGAACTGATATGGAGAAGAATGCAGCAGAAATTTCAGGGAGGCAAGGGCAGCTATGATGGTAGTCCATGGGTTCTTTGCATTATTCAAAAATTTCTAGTATATCCTAGCCTTAAAAGCCCAGATGTGGGGTTCTCAAATTGCAGTTTTATGGCGGGAAGGCTGAATATTGCATCAGGATACTCAACAATATTATCTATTGCCAAACTGAGGGAGTACCTGCAGCATGCTTTCTGCCGGTATGGCTCTCAGAGTGTTGTGGTTCCGTTGCATTCTTCGAAGACCTTTCAAGAATCACAGGAGATCAATTCTTTAATGGGTATTCAT